>NC_067150.1:1527777-1833333 GCF_903995435.1 Acomys russatus | reverse complement strand
AATTATAAGCTCTGGGCAGTGAGGATGAATTCTGTTTTCCTAGGGATAAGAATGCTAGGTTATCTCATCTACATACAGTGGTACAGTGCATCCTATAATGTGCGGCCCTTATCACAGAAAGGAAGATAGTACTTAATTATCCTACTGTGAGGCAATGGTGACTAAGTGTAATTAAGGACAATTTGCTGGAGACTAGGATCTCACCATGGGGTGGGGTGCTTCTAGTATTGCCCCATGTTTGCTCTCAGGGAAGGTTCAAGCCTGTGTTTTATTTTAGGATTGTGTGACTCCCCTACAGGATGTGGAGTGACCAGGTCAGGTGGAAAGAGAACCCAGCTGAGAAAAAAAGTCCATTCTTCATAGACCCATTGCAAAGTGACTATCCAGAGAAGGTCAGGCTTCTACCCTAACCAGCAGAGTACCACACAGGGACACCCTAAATCACACGCCTTACCTCACAGGTTTTTCCAAGGCTACAGATAAATTCAAAATCCCCTTCTTCTATTGCTTTTTGCTAAGAGCCGCCCTGTTAAGGGAGCTCACGAGGCATGTGGACTGTCTAGGAGGTGATCTGGTGTTTGCAAGGTCTTATACCACCCACAAACTGCTTGTAGCATCTGACATGCTCTCAGGAGCCATTGATTTGGGGAAGTCCAGTAGGCATGAGAGATCTCTGGAGGTGATCTGGTATTTGCAAGGTCTGTCGCAGTACCTGCGCTGCAATTACCTCGATGTATCGAGTGAGGGACTGCCGGTTGAAGAACACTCCAGAGAGCGGGTCATTCATTGTAAGAGAATGCTGTTTAATGAGGAGGGAACAAGGCCTTTCATACAGTACAGAGGCAGGTGGAAAAATACAAGACACTGTAGATGGGAATTCACCAGGACAAGCGGAACCATGTAACCAAGGTAACCAGAGTGCAAGACAGGAACTTGTGGTCAGCTCAGTGAGGCACAATGTTTACAACAAGAAGCTTCCAGGACAGAAAAACAATTGCGTTCTGGCCAGGGTATGGCCCCAGGGGGCCCAAGCCTAACAGTTCCTAACCGGTTCCCCCATTATATAAATTAAATGAGCTCCTGTCTTAGGTTGCCTGGACATTAGCCCTCTGCCTCACCTGTCCTTGGTATGGCTGTCTTAAAACACAGTCTCTCTGTCTTAGGTTGGCAGGGGCCTCCATGGTATTATGTGTCTCTGGACACTCATTTATCAAGGCTAAACCAAATTTTGGGCAGTGGGATTATCCACTGCCAGGGACGAAAGGACCTGTTTAGTGTGGAACTGTTTAATGGCCTGTTGTTTTTTCATGTAGAAGCATTGGTCACCTTAGCTGGGGTAACGCAAGCATGATGATACATAGGATAACAAGTAAGCATATGAACATCCCACAAAATATCAATTTGCTCTCGCAACAAGGCCGTCTGCTGATTAAGATTCCGAACAGCCAATTGAGTCATGAAATTCAATGAATTTTTGAGTAGATAGGGCATGGGCACCTCCTCAAAAAATTTGTCCAAAGTCTCAATTCTGGAAGATGGCAATTCTAGTAGCTGTTGCAGCGGTGGCAGCTAATGTGATGATGGCAGCAATGATGTCAAAGTCTCTCTTCTCTCGAAAGGATCAAACTGCTCTCTTCTGTATGCTCCACTGGAAATGGAGATACTCCAGACACTCGTACTCGTGATCCTCCTGCCTCTTCCTCCTTCAACAAATCCTACTGGCCATTTGATATTCCTCTGTTGAGAATTCTCTGTTAAGTTCCAAGCCCCATTTCGCAATTGGGTTGTTTGGTTTTGTGGTGTTTAATTTCTTGAGTTCTTTATATATTTCGGGTATTAAACCTTTGTCAGATGGAGGGTTGGTGAAGATCTTTTCCCAGTCTGTAGGCTGTCGCTTAGTTCTACTGACAGTGTTTCCTGCCTTACAGAAGGTTCTCAGCCTCATGAGATCCCATTTATTAATTGTTGACATTAAGACCTGGGCTGTTGGTGTACTGTTCAGGAAATTGTTTCCTGTACCTATGTATCCCAGGCTCTTCCCCCCTTTTTCCTCTAACTGAATTAATGTTTCTGGTTTTAAGTTGAGGTCTTTAATCCACTTGGATTTGAGTTTTGTGCATGGTGACAAATAAGAGTCTAATTGCATTTTTCTACATGTAGACCTCCAGTTAGACCAGCACCATTTGTTGAAGATGCTATTATTTTTCCATTGAATAGGTTTGGCTTCTTTGTCAAAAATCAAGTGAGCAAATGTGTGTGGATTCATCTCTGGGTCTTCAATTCAATTCAATTGATCCACCAGCCTATTGCTTTGCTAGTACCATGCTGTTTTAATTACTGTTGCTCTGTAGTACAGCTTGAGATCAGGTATGGAGATTTCTCCAGAGGATCTTTTATTGTATAGGATTCTTTTGGCTATTCTGGGTTTTTTATTTCTCCATATGAATTTGAGAATTGATCTTTCAATATCTTCAAAATATTTTGTAGGTATTTTGATAGAGATTGCATGGAATCTGTAAATTGCTTTTGGTAATAAACACTTAAAGAATTGATCATCCTCATTAGTCATCAGAGAAATGCAAATCAAAATGACACTGAGATTCCATCTTACACCCATCAGAATGGCTAAGATCAATAACTCAATTGACACCACATGTTGGCAAGGATGTGGAGAGAGAGGAATACTCCTTCATTGCTAGTGGGAATGCAAACTAGTACAACCACTTTGGAAAGCTATCTGGTGCTTTCTCAGAAAAATGGGAATAGGGATTCCTAAAGACCCAGCTATCCCACTTCTTGGAATATACCCAGAAAATGCCCTACCACACATCAGGGACATATGCTCAACCATGTTCATAGCTGCTTTATACATAATAGCCAGAACATGGAAACAGCCTAAGTGTCCCTCAGTAGAAGAATGGACTAAGAAACTGGTACATTTACACTATGGAATACTACTCAGCTATTAAAAACAAGTAATTCCCAAAATTTGTGGACAAATGGATTGATCTAGAAATTATCATAATGAGTGAGTTCACCCAGAAGCAAAAAGAGACAAACAGTATATACTCACTTATATCAAAACACTAGTCCAAGTGATACGTACCATGAAAAACTTTACTTACCAAGGAAGTGGGCCAGAGGAGAGGACATCTTATTGAGACTTTAGACAAGAACAGCATTGAAGAATAGGGAAATAGTAGGAACCACAGGGTCCTGGAAACCTACAAGAAGAACTTTATGACAGGCAGATCTGGGTCCTGGGGTCCTCCTCAAACTAAGGCACCAGCCAAGGAGAATATAGGCATTTAACTTTGAACCCCTACCAAGACCTAGCCGATTAACATGATATTCTCCACTGTTGAGTGGAGAGTGAGATCTGACTCTCACATTAACTCTGGTGCCCCTTTTCTGACCATGTCCCCTGGACGGGGAGACCTGGCAGCACTCAGAGGAAGGATAGCAAGTTACCAAGAAGAGACTCTATATTCTAAGAGCATATATAGGAGGAGGAGGTCTTCCTCAATCACAGACATAGGGGAGGGGAGAAGGGGGGAAGTGGGAGGGAGGGAAAAATGGGAGGAAACAAGGGAAGAGCTAACAATCAAGATGTAATATGAATAAATTAATAAAAAATGTAAAAACAAAACAAAACAAACAAATCCTACCAGCGTGTGCCACCTCTACTGGCATCTAGATCAAGGGATTCTTCACTAGTGCCCATACTATCTCCTGAAGGCTGGTGGACAGATGTACGAGAGACAGGATGCACATAGCATCCAGGAACCCAAATGGATACCTCATTGTCCTTTGGGAAAACACGAGCAGAGACTTGGGCCCACACCAAAAGAGGATCCAGACCCTTCCATACACCAGTGGACAGATCCTTTCACTTCACCATTCCTTTATGTCTTGTAGGAGGTCTCCAATGCCTATCTGCAGCAGAAGCTACAGAAGCATCAATAGTTAAAAATTTTTAAATGTACCACAGTTTCTTTATCCACTCTTCTACTGAGGGACACTTAGGCTGTTTCCATGTTCTGGCTATTATGAATAAGGCTGCTATGAACATGGTTGAGCAAATTTTCTTGTTGTGTGCTGGAGCATCTTCTGGGTATATTCCAAGGAGTGGAATAGCTGGGTCTTGAGGAAGCCCTATTCCCATTTTTCTGAGATAGCACCAGATAGATTTCCAAAGTGGCTGTACTAGTTTGCATTCCCAATAGCAATGAAGGAGTGTTCCTCTCTCCCCACATCCTCGCCAGCATGTGGTGTCGCTTGAGTTTTTCATCTTAGCCATTCTGATGGGTGTAAGATGGAATCTCAGAGTTGTTTTGATTTGCATTTCCCTGATGACTAAGGAGGTTGAGCATTTCTTTAAGTGTTTCTCAGCCATTTGATACTCCTCTGTTGAGAATTCTCTGTTTAGTTCCAAGCCCCATTTCTCAATTGGGTTATTCGGTTTGGTGGTGTTTAATTTCTTGAGTTCTTTATATATTTTGGATATTAGACCTTTGTCAGATGTAGGGTTGGTGAAGATTTTTTCCTAGTCTGTAGGCTGTCGCTTTGTTCTCTTGACAGTGTCTCCTGCCTTACAGAAGCTTCTCAGCCTCATGAGGTCCCATTTATTAATGGTTGACATTAAGGCCTCGGCCGTTGGTGTTCTGTTCAGGAAGTTGTCTCCTGTGCCAATATGTTCCAGGCTCTTTCCCACTTTTTCTTCTAAGTGGCTTAGTGTCTCTGGTTTTATATACACTATGGAATACTACTCAGCTATTAAAAACAAGGAATTCCCGAAATTTGTGGATAAATGGATTGAGCTAGAAATGATCATAATGAGTGAGTTAACCCAGAAGCAGAAAGAATCAAATGGTATATACTCACTTATATCTGCATACTAGCCCAAGGGGCATGTCCCACGAAAGCCTTCACTTACCAGGAAACTGGGTCAGAGGGAAAGGCATCCTATTGGGACTCTAAATGAGAGACGCATGGGAGAACAGCAAAATAAAAGGATACAGAGGGTCCTAGAAATCTACAAGTAGAACAATATGATAGGCAGATTTGGGCCCAGGGGTCCCGCTCAAACTAAGGCACCAGCCAAGGACAATACAGGAGGTAAACTTTAAACCCCTTCCCAGATCTAGCCAATGGTCAGAATATTCTCCACAGTTGAGTGGAGAGTGTGATACGACTTTCTCACATACTCTGGTGCCTCACATTTGACCATGTCCCCTGGAGGGGGAGACCTGGTGGCACTCAGAGGAAGGACAGCAAGTAGCCAAGAAGAGACTTGATACCCTATGAGAATATATAGGGGGACATAATCCCCCTCAGGAACAGTCATAGGGGAGGGGAATAATGGGAAAATGGGGGGGGGGAGGAATGGGAGGATACAAGGGATGGGATAAACATTGAGGTGTAACAAGAATAAATTAATAAAAAAAAAATAAAATAAAACCATTTTGCAAATTTAAAAAAATTTTTTAAATGTATAATATATAGGTTAATTGTGAATGTGGGATAGTTTTTCTAATATATTCCTCCTTCTTAATCTTATATAAATAAGCTTTAAGTATGTGGTGTGCCTGTTCTATAATAGCTTGGCTCTGTGAATTATGGGAAATGCCAGTCTTATGTTAAATATAGTAGGAAAAGCGAAAAGATCCAAGCCTTGTGCTAGTGTAGCCTGGTCCATTATCAGTTTTTAATTGTTTGGGAGTCCCCATGTATGAAAAGGCCAGCAATAAATGTGCCTTGACATCCTTAATTTTTTCTCCTGAATGGGCAGATGCAAAAAGGTGTCCAGAATAAGTATCAATGGAAACATGTACAAACTGTAATTTAGCAAAACTAGGAACATGAATAACACCCATTTGCCAAATGGGATTAGGCATGAGTCCTTTAGGATTGACTTCAGAATGTAAAATAGGAAAGAATTCAGCACATGATGGACAATCCTTCACTATTTGGATGGCTTGATTTCTAAATATTGCAATACGGTGTCACAAGGATTGAGCATTAAGATGAAATTTGGCATGAAGTTGGTGAGCTTGATCCATACCGGTTGTTTGAAAAAAAAGCATGGACGTTTAAGTTAACTGGTCTGCCCTGCAATTTTCTTCAGCTAAGGGACCAGGTAAGGAAGAGTGGGCTCGCAAATGCCCAATAAAAATGGTTGAGATTCGACACTCAATAAGCCCTTGTAATTCTAATAGCAAGGATTGTACATTAGAGACAGGTGAAATATATGGACAAGTCTCAAGAGGGGCTAAAATTTGAGTTACATACTTACTGTCAGAAAAAATATTAAGCTGCTGATCAGGAAAAAATTCTAAAGATAATATAACTGCCTGTAATTCAGCTAATTGCTCAGACTGAGTGGGTACAGTTACGGACTTGCTTACAGACTCTGATACTATGATGGCAATACCTTTAGAGGTTCCATCAGTATATACCACTCTGGATTTAGGAAAGGTTGTTGTTTAATTATTTTAGGAAAAATCACACGATGTAAATTTAAAATGTCACTCAACTTATTAGGAGAAGAGTGATTATCAAATTGACTAGAAACAGAGGACAAAAATGTAGGCCAATCATCATTATTGTTTTGTAACTATAATAACTGTGCAGCAGAAAGGGGTGTAATAATATGATCTTGGTTTTTACTGAAGGTTTGCGTACTTATTTTGCGAGCTTTGAAAAGAAGTGACAGCATAGCCTATGGATATGACATAACCATTTTTGCAGGTGACGCTTGTGAATGAACCTATAAGATGGGCCCAGTTTGCCAAAACACATGTGGGGGCATGGGTTGTACAAAGATTAGGAACTGTAATGGTTGGCTGTAATCTGCATAATTAACATGTGCTTTGGACAATGCTTTTTTCACTATCTTGATACATGCATGTCCCTCAGGTGTTAATATTCGAGCAGAGGAGGGATCTGGATTACCCTGTAGGATATCAAAAAGAGGCTTCAACTGACCAGAGGAGATTCCTAGGGTAGGTCGGATCCAATTGATGTCTCCTAAGAGACTGCTCTGTTCTACATTTTTAATAAATTCATTAGCTGTCTCATATTTAATCCTGGTACCCTATTCCTTTAATAACTTGGTTAATTGGTCCACCATGATGGTGACTGACGTAGTGGCACCCATTTTCCAATACAGCCATATCTCACCTTCCTCAGGTGCTGGCCAGCTTCCCTGGGTGACCCGTCAGTATCCTCCCTTCTTTCTTGATCTCGAAGAAACCTCCATTTGCAGCGCCCATGCTGCAATTACCCCAACGTATCAAGCGAGGGACTGCAGGTTGAAGAATACTCAAGACAGCGGGTCATCCATTCTAAGAGAATGCTGTTTAATGAGGAGGGGCTAAGGCCTTTTGTACAGTACAGAGGCAGGTGGAAAAATACAAGACAATATAGATGAGGCGTCCCCAGGACAAGAGGAACCATATAACTAAGATAACCAGGGTGCAAAACAGGAACTTATGGTCAGCTCAGCAAGGCACAATGTTCACAACAGGAAGCTGTCAGGACAGAATAACAATTGCATACTGGCCAGAGCATGGCCCCAGGGGTCCCAAGCCTAATAGTTCCCAACAATCTGTATTGTTATGTACCCCAAATTGCCTCTAACCTCTGACTACCCTGTCAATTGTGCTTTGTTGCATCTCTCTAAAATCAGGCATTAGAGCCGGGCATGGTCGCACATGCCTTTAGTCCCAGCACCCAGGGAGGCAAAGGCAGGTAGATCACTGTGAGTCTAAGGCCAGCTTGGTCTACAAAAGTGAGTCCAGGTCAGCCAGGACTACATTCATGGCCAGCCCGGTCTACAAAGTGAGTCCAGAATAGTCAAGATTACACAGAGAAACCCTGTCTCAAAATACCAAAACTAAATACATCTGGCATCAGTGTGAATAGTTATTTTCTGGGCACTGACAAACTCTGATTGAGCAAACTTTCTACAGGATTTTGTTGAAGGTGTACTGTTTGTTATTCAGATGAATTAATCCCTGATTATGGAATTCCTGATTTGACTCAAGTAGCTTTAAAAGTTAAAGTTAGTTTATGGCTTCAATAAATACCTTTGTGAACCTCCAGATGCCTCATTAAGAATAGCCTTGTAGCACATTTGTGGCTTCAGATAAGCCTCCACTTCAGATGGCACCACGAATCCTGGTATTTCACCATAAATGTAGCCAAGTTTGTCTAAACTCCGTGTGAATCTATGTGGAATGAAGCTACCTAGATATGTCTGAATTTACTGTTTCTTAGAATGAAAGACAGATAAAAGTATTGTCCTGAGCTCATAACAAGCTAAGAGATAGCTGGATAATGTATAGTCAGGTCCATCCTAATTGATAAGTCGTATACTCTTGTAAGTTTCAGAACCTATTAACCTTAGACCCTGCCAACCTTTGTCATTCTGAACTCACCAAGAACATATGTAGTGGATACATAGATGAAAAATGTTTAGATTTAAAATATGTAACATGTTATATTTTAGAATTCTTCTGTTTTTGTGATTAATTGTACTCTTCTAACTATGAGATAATTCCATTTTTTCATAAGTATAAGTACTGTCTTCTACAATAAGGCAGCTGGGAAAATTAAGAAGCTTAACTTCAGTTGAAGTTAAGATGCCTGACTTCATCCACCTCTTCTTTTGAACCTTTTCTCTAGAATGAATGTGCTGAAAATTGGGAAACCTGACTTCAGTTGAAGTCAAGATGTCTAATTCCATCTACCTTTTCTCTTAAATGTGTGAGTTGTTTATTTTCTAGCTCTCTCTTATTTCTTATTTTGCTGCAGATTCACAAATAATTTAGCAGACTCAGGGCCTTTTGCCCAGCCTAAGTTTACATTAACTTATTGTAGAGTTCCGCAAAGAGGCCTATCTACAGATCAAAGAGCCTCATTTTATGACCCCCATGCAGTTTCTAGCCTGGACCCTCTCCAGAGCACCAGCCAGGCATTAACAACTTTTGTCCCCAAAGCCATAACAAAAGAGCAAAAGCTACCAATTCTGCTGCTTGCTGGTACTGGAACATGGATCCATGATTCAATTATATTTGCTTTAACTTCATGTTGCTTATAGTTTTCTTCACTGCTTAAGCATTTGTAAAAACTACCTTTCAAAGGTTGCTAACATAGCTGGGTGGAGTCTTGCATGAGGCTATAAGTCCATTTCTTATATTTACAATCAGACTTTTCTTTAAAATTTTTGTCCTCTTGAGATCCAGATATAACTCCATTTCACTTCTGGTGTTTCTTTTCTTTTCACACTGTACATTCTGTGTCTTCTCTTGTTCAACTTGCTCCTTTTCATTACAAATTTTCATAAGGGTTACCACTAAGAAATGATTTCAATAGTGGTTCTACAAGTATGCACTTGCAATAGCAATGGAGGAGTGTTTCTCTTTCTCCATAACTTCACCAGCATGTGCTGTCACTTGAGTTTTTAATCATTGCCATCCTGACAGGTACTAAATGGATTCTCAATAAAGGGTATCTTAAACTCTCCTCCACTAAAGTTATTAACCCCAAACCTTAAGTTTAGTCCCAGATATATGTTTTGAACAAGAGCACAATGCAGCCATATTCTTTGTCAAAATATCAAAAGAATAGTCTCTACGTCACTAATTAATTTTCTTCTTCTCTGAAACTTCATGAGTTAGGCACCACATTCTACCTCATCCTTAGTGCCACTGTCTTCCATGGCTTTACTAATATGATGCATTATACCCTTCTTAAAGCATCCAATTTCTTTTTCATTTAAAAGTTTCAAAATCTCCCATATTCCTCCAAACAAAACAAGATTAATCTGCATTTTATGGCTAATATCCACTTATATGTGAGGACATACAGTGAAAGTCTTTTGGGGTTTTGGTTACCTCACTCATGACTTTTTTTCCTAGTTCCATCCATTTACCAGAAAATTTAAAATGTTTCTGTTTTTAATAGCTGAACAGTATTCTATTGTTTAAATGTACCATATTTTTCCTTATCCATTCTTCAATTGAGGGAAACCTGGGTTGTTTCCAGTTAATGGCTATTATGAATAAAATTTTTATGAACATAATTGGGCAAGTGTACTTCTGGTACAGTATAGCATCTTTTGGGTATATGCCAAAGAGTGATATAGCTGCGTCTTGAAGTAGAACTATTCCTAGCTTTCTGAGAAACCACCAGATTGATTTCTAAAGTTGTTATACAAGTTTGCACTCCCACCAGCAATGGAGAGCTGTTGCCCTTTAACCACATCCTTGCCAGGTAGTACTGTCTTTTGAGGTTTTGATCATAGCTATCCTAACAGGAATAAAACGAAATCTCATTTTGACTTGCACTTTCCTGATGACTAAGGACAGTGAACATCTCTGTTGAGAATTCTCCATTTAACTCTGTACCTCATTTTTAATTGGGTTATTTGGTTTGTTGGTGTTTCATTTCTTGAGGTCTTTATATGTTTTGGGTTTTGGCACTCTGTTGGATGTAGGGTTGGTGAAGATCTTTCTCAAATTATTTTGGCTCCTGTTTTGTCCTATTGACCTTGTTCTTTGCCCTACAGAAGCTTTTCAGCTTCAAGGACATTTACTAATTGTTTGTCTTAGTGTCTGAATTGTTGGTGTTGTGTTCCAAAAGTTGTCCCCTGTGACAATGAATTCAAGGCTATTCTCCACTCTCTTTTCTATTAGATTTAGTGGATCTGTTTTACATTTAGGTCTTTGATCCACCTGGACTTGATTTTTGTCTAAAGTGATACAATACATATGCACCTATTTGCATTCTTCTACAAGCAGACATTCAATTAGACCAGCACCATTTGTTGAAGATGCTCTAATTTTTCCATTTTATGGTTTTTGGTTTTTTTTTTTGTTGTTGTTGTTGTTGTTGTTAAAAATCAAGTATCATTAGGTATGTGGGTCTTCAACTCAATTCCATTGATCAACCTGTTTGTTTCCATATTACAATCCACAGATGCAAAAAGCTAAGTTATAAGGAGGACCTAAGGAAGGATGCTTCAATATCACTCAGAAAGGGAAATAAAATAGGCACTGGAAGTGGATTAATAGAGGTAACTGGGTCCAGCAAAACATTTGACCCAACATACATCCCGAAGACAAGGTGTACCAGAAAAAGATAAAGTAAAGATTGAGGTAATGGCAAACCAAAGACTGGCCCTATTTGAGATCCATCTCATGGAAGAGAATGAATTAGTGTTACTCTGCCATACTTCTAGTCAGAAGCCTAGCATACCTCCTCTGAGAGGCTTTACCCAGCATCTGATGAAAATAGACGCAAAGACTCATGGTCCTACATCAGACAGAGCTTGGAGAGTCACATGGTAGAGTTGAGGGAATGACTGAGGAATCTAAAGAGGCCAGGGACTCTACAAGAAGATCTACAGAGTCAACTAACCTGAGCCCACTGAGGCTCACAGAGATAACCACAAACCAAAAAGCATGCATGGACTGGTCCTAAACCCCTCCACATATGTAGCAGATGTGCAGCTTGGTCTTCATGTGGATCCCCCAACAACTGAAGTTAAGGTCCCCTCTTACTTTGATGCCTCCCTGTGGATCATGTTCCCCTAACTAGGCAGCCTTACCTGGCCTCAGTGTGAGAGCGTATGCCTAAGGAATGCGATGGGAGTGGTTCGTGGTTGGGCGGATGCCACTAGGATGTAAAATGAATAAATAGATAAAATTTACATTTAAATTTAAATATTTTAAAAGCCTGGTTAGGCCTATTACATCAATATTCCAGTCTCTGGTAAGAATGCTGTCTTAGTTATTGTTTTATTGCCATAAAGAGATACCATGACAATGTTAACTCTTATAAAAATAAAGCATATTATTGGAGGCTTACAGAGGTTGAGACCAATGACATCATGGCTGGCAGAATGGCAGCATGCTGGCAGATATAGTGTTAGAGGAGTAACTGAGAGTCCTACATTCAGTTCTGTGTGCTGCAGGAAGAAGAGAGATACTAGGCCTGGCTTGACTTTTTTGATTACAAAGCCTATCCCTGTGACAAATCTTGTGCAACAAGGCCATATCTCCTCCAACAATACCACAACTCTTAATCATTCTCAAATAGCAGAACTTCTTGATCATTATGCACTTAAATATATGAGCCTTTGGAGTCATTCTGATTCAAATAACTACATTAATATAATCTCAAAATATTTGAAAATTACATGAACATATGCAAAAGTTATACAATCCCAATAAAGAATGGCTTAGAGTAAAATTTCACATTGAAAAAGAGAGGATATGAAAGGAAGATTAGATCAAAACAAGACCATAATTCAACAATGCAAACATCAAGTGTTAAACTTTTTTTGTTGGGCATTGGAGACACAGAGTGGTACCCTGTGAGTGATGTAGTTAGGAAGGCCAACCCATATGATGTGATGATCTGCAGCATAAATGCTTCCTCTCCTGGGCGAGTTCCACTCAACATGTTCTACACATTTTTTAAAATAAGTATTCGATACTTCTGACCCTCTCTTACATATTGTGGTCTCCTTTGTTGCTTAAACTTCATATATGCTACCAACATTCATGGGCATCTTGCAATGACTCCAACCTGACTGTACATGGCCTGGGCTATCAGTCATGCCTCTGAAATCCTGGTACAATGTAATTCTTGTATTATTCTTGCTTAACAAATGAGCAATGCATAATGGCCCCAGGTTCTCATACTAGGTAACGACATAACTACATATCTAGACACTTGGAACCAGAAAAGTGATTGCCTAAAAAGCTGTTTCAATGTAATACTGATTTGCTGTCAAAATGGAGGATCAACATTGACTCAAGTAGCTTTTTCTGGACCTAGAAGTTTACAGAGGTAGTCATATTGGATTTCTTTATTTCTTGGATTTTCTCCATCTTTATCTTTGCAAAGTGACAACTACTGTACTTTTTAGGTAATCTGTATCCATTTTAATGAAGCCAGACTCCTGCTTTACTTATTGTTAGACTAAAATGCCAGAGCCAGTGAAGATGACTATATACCATTAAGGCATCTTGGACTGAAAGCTAGGCATGTTACCTGCTGGTGGAGTGGAATGGAATAAGGTTTTAGGTCCAGTCCATATAAAGTTATATAGATCACATTAATGGTCCTAATTCTTCTCTTTAAAATGAAGAATCATCATTGTGATCTTTACACTAGCCCAGAAAATGATGCAATATGCATATTAAGAGTGCTTCTATAGCTGTAGTGTGTTAAGTGAACTAAAAGTGGGTCCGAGTAAATAATAACAAAGTAGGCTTCATAGCAATCAAGGTAGGAGATAGTTATGGCTTCCTCTAGGCTGGTCGGAAAAGAGATTTAAAGAATCGATCAAAGTAAAAATACGTAAAAGTTAATTTTACATGAGAAATTTAGTTGGGTGGTGGTGGTGTTCATTGATGAGTTAAGTAAACAAAAACAGACTTGGGGTATTAACCTGAAATGGGCCCAGTTGGGTACTATATATTTAAGGTCATCGGGGACATCTAATATATTGGATTCAGAAAATATATCAATGCTAGAAAGTCTAGAAATTATATCCACTTAAGTAGTGATTGGAGCTTTTGAATTTGAACAGTGTAGACAGATAAAACATAGACAAAACAGAGGAAAAAATCCTTAAAAAAATGGAGTCAAAATCTTTTGAGAAAATGATATTTCCCATTAGTTCAAATTCCTTAGATTAAGTTCATCAGATTACATTTGAAGAGTAAGGATGTGAGACCTTGAGATAAAATGTTTTTTGTCGCTTAATACTGTTTTCTTTGGGATAATTATTTGGCTTATTGTCTCCATGGAAATAATGAAGTTAATTTTTTCTAAAAAAGTAATAAGATTCTCTCTATAACTTATTATAAAAGAGTAATTATCTTTTTAAAGCAAATGTAAAATTGTAGTGATATAATAGAAGATTTGAACAAACAGCATCTCCTATATAGTGAGCTCTGTGATCTTAGAAATAACAGATAACAAATATCTGCCTGAAAAATTAAACTATTATCTGAAAGAAATAAATGAACACATTTAATAAATAAATATTTATTACAAGCATAATTACTGAAAATATTTTACAGTACTCTATGTTAAGTATTTTTTAAAATCACCAGAGATTAAAGATCATCTAAATATGAAATATAAAATGTTATTATCTTGTTAGGTAATTTTATAAATTCTCATGAATTTGTTATTGCAAGTAATAAAACTGTAATGTCAAATCAACTTTTATTACAAAAATTATGGGGCTGGAGAGATGGCTCAGCTGTTAAGAGGAATTACTCTTTTTGCAGATGACCTAATTTCTGTCCCCAAATACCACATATCTTTGCACAGTCTCCTTTAACCCTAGTTGTGGGAACCTGAACTTGGTGCCCTCCATCACATGCACTTGATCTGATCCCAGATACACACGTGCACTTGATCTGATTCAGGATACACACGCGCATGCACACACACACACACACACACACACACACACACACACACAAATAACAAAATAAAATTTTAAAATGTAATTTTCCCTTCATATTGTTTTTAAGATGACACAAATTAGCTTTTATTGGCCACCACTACTCAGTCATCTCATCAAGATATTTAGGTTTTGCTTCATGAAGAAAGGCAACTAAGATATCATCTATGGAAAGACTTAAAAGTCCACGAAAAACTAACAAAGAGAAAACATTTCTCCTTTTTCATATCTTATCTTAAACTAAGTTTAAAACCAAAACTTTTGAAGGTGAAAGACATTTGTTACTTTCCCACTAAGTTTTTACCTTCAAAGGTGTCTTCTGCTCTGTAAACTGGTAAAAATTGCTTGATATTTAATAAAAGTCGGTTATGACTTTACCTAGAAGAAAGGCTTCCAAGCACTTGCTGGACATGTGTCACTTTATTTTCATTAAATACTTATACTTTATATACACAGTTCTAATATCTGAAATTCAATTTTTCTGACTGAAGAAGCATGTGGTGTAGAAGTAGAACAGAATATTAGCTTAAAATAGAAAGCATTGCTTTATATGCAGCAATGATATATAAAAAAGTTATAATTATTGTGTTATCATTAGAATGAGATCCAAAATAGAAAAAGTAAATACCATGGAATAACATCAAAGAATTTATTAAATCAAAATACATTGTGGGTGGTGATAAAATGGTTTAGTCAATAATGTCTTTTCCTTACATGCCAAAAATTTTGAATTTGATCCCTTGCATCCAAATAAGCATGCTAGCTGTTATAACACATACACTTAATACATGCGCTGGCCAAGCATAGGTAGGAAGGCTAGAAGAATAGATTCCTGGTGTCAGTGGCTAGTCATCTTCACTTTCTTGGGCTCCAGACAAGATATAAACACTCTCAACAATATCAACACAGAACAAAGAAAGAGGGGGAAAAGAAAGAAAAAAGGTGGTTGAATTATAACATAATTTTTGTCCATGTGTCTCTGTGTCTGCCCATGTGTGTGTCTTCTCTATGCATATGCAAAAATCACCTACCTGCACATGTAGATTCCCCCCCTCTCTCTGACATGCACACACACACACGCACACAAAGTCAAAGAGAAATCTCATCAAACTACTATCTACAATGATACTGATGAACAAACATAATTGCTACCCTCTACACACAAAGTTAGCTTCTTCACAATGGCCAACCAGCTGTGAAAAACAGTAGAGTACAGTATGTCCATACACTTGCTTAGTTCACAGTTATATTAAATTAGCTTCACATTAAAATGTCTAAGTATTTCCAATTTGATTCTGCAATTCACAGTTCTCCAAATTCCAAGACTGTATATGAGTAGTGTATAATATTTAGTAGTGTTTTATTGTTGTTTTGTTGTAGTTTTTATTGGTTTTGTTGGTTTTTGTTTGTTTGGTTGGTTGGATTTTGCCCATAGGACAGTTCATTAAAGTGAATAGTATTCTTTCAATTAATAAGTAATTAGGAATTGAGTAATTTTGGTCACTTTAGAGTTGCTAAATATAGTAGTATGTTATCTGTTTTTATAACAAAATGCTTGAAACAAGCACTTATGAAGAAAATAAATTTAGGAGGCTGGAGAGAAACTTAATGATTAAAAGCTCTACCTGTTCTTGATGAGGACCCATGTTCAGTTCCTAGTACCCAAACAGCAGCTCATAACCATCTGTAACTTCAGTTCCAAGAAATCAGATGCCTTCTTCTGGTCTTAGGTGACACTAGACAGGAGGAATACATCAGGCAAAACATTCTTATGCATAAAATTAAAAATATAAAAATTTTAAATGAAATTACATCTGTAAAGTTTGTTCAGTGCATGGTTAGACTCCTTGGTTGTAACACAAAGATTACACATCATTGTGGTGGGACTGTCTGTAACAAGCTGAGGTAGATAAAGGCAGAAGCCTACTTTGCTCAATCTGCACTTTTTATTTATTTTTATATTACAGGTGTTTTTCTTCCTTGTGTGTATTTGCACCAAGTACTTTTGGAGACCTGAAGAGTCTATTAGATAGCCTACATTTGGATTTACAGATGGTTGTGAGCTGCAATATGTGAGTTGGAAATTGAAACTGAATTCTCTGGAAGATCATCTGGTTCTTTTAACTGCTCCCCAACCCCTTAACACACTATTGAAGGAAATATCTAGAGTCCCATGAGAACTACATTAATTCCTCCCAAATGTAATACTTTCAATGACCTAACTAATATTCAATTTTTCATCATAAAGTTGCTGAAATGTTTTCATCGTTACATAAACCTCCACTTCATACACAGATATCTGTAAAGCACCAGTCATATACAAACTAGAGTACCAAATTTTCATTCCATGTAGTTTAAAGGGATCATGTGTGTTCAAATATTTTTTCAGTTAAATATTTACCCAGTTCTTTATCAAATAAAAACATTGAAATTATCTTTTATTTACATTCTTATGAATGACATGACCAAAAAAATACTGTAAATGTTTTAGTATGTGACTGGTCTTCATTGCATTTATTTCTGTGCTGTGGCTACTGCAACCATTGAGCCCTATGTCTATGCAAATTTTGTTTTTACTGCATTCTCTGAGACCTGCCTTAACTACACTAATGTAGAGATTAGAACGCTCTGACCTCCACCTTTCCTTCAGAATTTTATTTTGGATTACTTTTGTAGCCTACTTTTAAAATATCAGTTCTGTTTAAAATATATTTGGTGTCCTATTTACCCATTCTCTTTTGGAACCCTAAAAGAAGACCATCAAGGCTGGCAGATCTGGACCCAGTGGGTCTGTTCAAACTAATGTATTAACCAAGGACAATGCATACAGTAAACCTAGACCCTCTATTCAGATCTAGCCAATGGACAGCGCATCGCCACAGTTGGGTAGTGAGAAGGGACTGACTCTGACATGAACTCTGGTGCCCCTATTTGACTACTTCCCCTTGGTGGGGAGGCCTGGTGGCACTCAGAGGAAGGGTAAGCAGGCTACCAGGATTAGACCTGATAGGTTGTGATTATATCCTGTGGGAAGAGGTCCCCTTCTGTCACAGACCTAGAGGAAGAGAATAGGGTGAAAGAGGGAGGAAGATACAAATGAGGGGATAACAATTGAGATGTAATCTGAATAAATTATTTAAAGAAAATATACATTTTGTGATCTCATTTAGGCCACACTTTTTAATTTTTTAAATTCTACTGTGATCTTATTACTAGATCTTTTCAGGATCAATGAGATTGTACATTCATGCATTTTACAGTCTGTGCCACCAGGGTAGGAATCGGGAGATTTGACTAATAAGACTGATTCTAATCTTCTATTGCTTTATTCTCACATGTCTGCTGCACCTCACCACAGGATACTCCTCTAAATTTCTACAGGGCTTTTGGATTTTAGTTCATATAACATCTAACACAATAGTTCTAAACCTCCCTAATACTGCAACACTTTAATATAGTTTTCTATGTTGTGACTTCCCCTACCATAAATATATTTTTTTGTTACTTCATTACTGTAATTTTGCTACTTTTAGGAATTACAATGTGAATATCTGATATGTGACCCCTCAGCAGGCAATGACCGACTGCCATTCTAAAGAGACCATAAAGGGCTGTAGTTTCTTTCATTCTTTCTTTTCTTTTCTTTTTTCTTTTCTTTTTTTTCTTTTTTTTTCTTTTTTTCTTTTGTTTTTTTTTTTTTTTTTTGCAATCTTCTTAGAAAATATAGCATGTTTCTCCTCTACACCAACCCATTATTGTGTCAGCATAATTTCTTTTGTAAAGTTAGTTGAAAGATGTAACTACAAATTTAATAGTAAAATACTCTTGAATTATTCAAATGGGAATAAAAGTAGAGTTAAATAAAAAAAATCACTCAGACAAACACAGCTCTTAATTCTAAACCCAATTTTCTAAAATAAATATTGTATAATCTATGACTGCTTAGTTAATTGAATGTTAGTCCCAGTGAAGTCATTAAGAAAAAATAACTCCACTTCCACACTGTTTAAACTATAACCAGATTGGCAAATGTACTTTTTATTGCCAAAAGGACCTTGCATCTCCAAATCAAAATACTACCTTCACAAATTTGATATATGTATATTTACACCATGAGCAACTTAGCATTAAGCAATTAACCATGTTTCATTTCCTATTGCCTTTTAAAAATACTGCTTCTCACTTTCTTACTGAATAGACAAGAAATTATCATGTGTAAAGGTAGGATGTGGTAATATCAATAACTTTCATGGTGCTTTCCATGTACATGTTAGGTACAGGTGTACCTAAAAAGACAGAATTCATCAGCACAAGCACCACCATTGAATAAGTAACAGATGTGTATCAACAAATCATGGTTGAGCTACTGTTGCCAGAAGTAAATAGCAAAAATAAAAAAGAAATCATAAAATCTAGTGCCAGACAGTAGTTGGTATAATCAGAGAAGTAAACGGAAAACAAGAGAAACCCCTTTCTAGAAGATATGTGTGTGTAATTAGGTTTTAATGTTGCTATAACTCAGAAGTGGTACAGTTGAAATTTTTGCATCCTTATTAAGAGTTTTCCTGAGTAAATTATAAGAAAGAATTCATTCATTCCAATGTTATTTTTCCATCCAGGAGGCTATGTCTGTGTTTGTCAGTGTGCTTGTGTGGCTTGTGTGTGGTGGTGGAAAGCACTGTTATATATTTATCACTTTTCTGTATCCCACCACAAGAAAAATAAGTAAGCAGGACATCCTTTTCTGCCAAGTTCACAGCAGTACCCAAAGTTGATATCATGGGATTGGCACATTTCATTTACTTTATAATATCTTCTTGCTAAATTAAATTATACCTTTAATTAGTATTTTGTTCAATACTTAAAGAATCCTTATAAACAACATAGCCCAGTATATTTTCAAAATTTTTCAATGTGTTTCTTCTTGGGTGTGTAGTTTGAATATCTTTTTTATAAACTAACTCCTCTTAACAACAACAGTACCCACTGCCAAATATCATTCCTCAATTGGATGCAGATCCAAGATTCTAGTAGCTTATGAAGATGAAACATGACATATGGAAAGTACACTGGAAACAAAGTAGTATCAACTCAGAACATCGTATCTTAAAGCAGTCAAATAATATCTTGAGAAGAATTTCTATCTTAAACTACAACTAATACAGTTAACACTAGTTATTAGTTGGTAATGTTTTCTAATTTTTTCAACTTACGAAAACTAGCATCTTTATCTCATATAAACTATTAGTATTTAGAAATTTAAATGTTTTGTCAAGTTTTAAATACAAAGTGAAGTTAATTACCATTAAAATGTAGACTAGTATTTGCTTTTTGACTGGTTCTGTATCAGCAT
This sequence comes from Acomys russatus, assembly GCF_903995435.1. Lineage (NCBI taxonomy): Eukaryota > Metazoa > Chordata > Mammalia > Rodentia > Muridae > Acomys > Acomys russatus. Next base: position 1,813,486 of record NC_067150.1, on the reverse strand, counting down.
ATTATAAGGTAAAGAGCCATATATAAGAATTCTATGAAAGTCAACTCCTATGAACTGTGACCTGTGCTGGGTCAGATTTCAATCCTTGTGAGTTAGAATAAAGACAACACAATTGTATGCTTTCCAAAAAGCAGGTCATGGGATTTAAAACAGAGACACTGAGTGGGATACTGCACTTTCTGAGGGTAGACAGTTTGTATCCACTAATGACAACTTTCAAGTGCAACACAAGAAATTTCTGATAAAACTCAACTCCACATAAATCTCTTCAGTGTTTATTTTGACTTAGTAATGGTTTGCTTATGATTATCGTGGGTGTGTGTTGAAATTGTGATGCTATATTTCATAATGTAGGAGATACATTCTATTCACTGCTTAACAAGTAATCAATCTGCTGCCCCATGTAGAAATTAATGTAGTTTTGTCATATCCTGGTTAAATTAAAAAAAAAAAAAGGTGCAATGAAAAACAAAATTGAGTCCTTGTTACTCTCAGGCTCCCTGCTCCAGCCATATGATGCATTCTTTTTGCATCACCCCCCACCAAGACACCATCTGTCACAATGTGACATAGCCAAGGGAACTTTAGCAGACCATGAAATAGTGAGACTACATGATCATGGGATGTTAACTTCTAAAAGCAAAGTAACATTAACCTATTTTCATATACCTATTTTCTTAAAAAATAACCACCCAGGCTCAAGTATTTTTTATCTAAATGGTAAAAGGAGTAACTACATCAGTTTTTTTTTAACATATACATTTATTTTATTACACATGAATAAAACAAACTACAAACAGCAGGGAGAACCATGAGACAATCAAGAGTTATATAAAGCTTACATTCATAGGGATTTGGCAAACTTGAAATAAATATCTTTCCTGTCTTGTTGGGTCTAAATTTCTAAACGAAATTCAATATCTATCATGTCTCATCTCTATAAACTTAAACCCTATATCTTGATTAAAAAGATCTTATCCCCTAACCAACTAAACTTGATTATAAAACTAGATTATCTGCTCTTCAACCCCCCCCCATAGAGACTTGAGAAGGAATAAAACTTAAATGCCTGAGTGAACTGGTAGTGCATGTTGACAGCTACCACAATGAAAAGTGACTGAGACAGTTTACTGCTTGAACAGTCACCCAAAACTCTCTATAATGTTTGAGGCTCATCTTCAGCCTTCTAGTCCAATATCTCTGACAGACTTATTCACAAGGCAGGAACTATTGAGGACTTTTTATCCTATCTTGGCAGAGTTCAGCTACCAATTCTACCTACATCTAAGCTTGCCATTTTTTGGGCAGAATTCTGTCTGTGGCAGAAATGAGGACTTTTTTGAGTGGATCGTTTGCTACATTTGAAGCCAACTGCATAAGGAGGTTCTTTGAGGCTCATCATTTTTTTTTTTTTTTTGTGGTAGGCTGGATATTGTCAGGAGTTAACTTGTCTTGTTGTCAAAGAATCTTTAGAATAATAAATACCATATTTTTTTAGGTTTCTGAGGCTTTGAAGACCTTATTTAACTATTTTACTTTATATATCTATAGAATCATATGTTTCTGTTCATATATATATATATATATATATATATATATATATATATATATATATATATATATATATTTGTGCTATATCAGACTAGTTTTTGACATGACCATGGTTTGCATCAATATACAAAATTCTATACCAATAACAGGGATAACCTTCTTTATGAGTAGCATTAAGGTCTTGAGTTAAGGAGTAGGTTCAATCACCTACCTTTAATTCTCTCCTCCCTCTATATTTCTATATCCCCCTTTCTTTTCAGCTCCTCTCTCCTTGCCTATACATGAAAAAGAAAAGAAAAGGGAGACATCCCTGCATCCAGCCTACTTTTCTCTCTGTATAAGATCAATAATAACTTATAACCACCTCCCCACAAAAATAAGCATTTGTAGACGCAGAGAGCAAACCCAAGCCCACCCAACCCCCCTTAGAGGGAATGGAAAGTTGTTCTCTTAATGTTTCTTCAGGCTGAATTAGGGCATATAATACCTTAGAAGGCTCCCCCCCCCCAAAAAAAATGGGGAAAATGGTTATGCAATTCATGGATTGCATTTGTGGTACAGTTTCTAAATGTTGAAAGATTACAGGCTTAATAGGAGTCCTATGTGGGACATTGAAATGCTGGACCAAGGAATCAGAAGATTTCTACAATGCTGTCTGTGAAACTGTCCAATTCTGATGGGTACCAGCCATAGAGGCATCTGGGGCTGTAGTAAGGAGGATGCAGGATGTCAGTGACCAGCATGCTGAGAGGAATGAATCCTTTCAGGTCTGATCCAGCATCAGTGTCCAATTCTTTTGTTCTGAAAACATATTTTCTCACAAGCATTATGCAGTTATAACATTATAATTGTGTGAGGTGTGCTGGATGTACAGAACAATTAAGGCTGATTCTCTGTTCATTCTATGAGCAGAAGTAAGACACCTGCAAATCTTCCTTAATGCTATACTAAGAATGGCCTCCAGCAATAAGTCACAGTGTGTCTGTGGCCAACATGAAGTCTCACTATACATTTACATTTGTATCTCTTCCAGTTTCAGATCTATTCCCCTGTAGTGGGATTAGCAATATGTTACTTGCAGTTCTTTTGCAATTTGAATTATTTACATCCTGATTGACACACCTTCCATCAATACCTCCTGATCCTATTCCCTCCCTCATCCTCTTTCCTTCCTTCCCCTAGTCTTGAGAAATGACAGCCATCCTCCCCTAACATCTGCCCTCAGCTTATCTAGTTTCCCCTGTACTACGTATATCCTCTTCCTCTGTGACCTGGCAAACCCACCCTTACACTCTCAGCACATTGCCTAGTATCCAGCTTTGAGTCTCAGTAACTGTCCCTATTCCCCACTGGGTGGAGTTTCTCAGAGGACATCTATGTTAGGCTAAAATCCATATATAAGTGAGCATATACCATGCATGTCTTTTTGGGTCTGGATTATCTCACTTAGGATGATCATTTCTAGTTCCATCCATTTTCCTGCAAAATTCCAGATTCCCTTGTTTTTAATAGCTGAGTAGTATTCCATTATGTAAATGTACCAGTTTCTTTACCCATTTTTCAGCTAGATTGTTTCCAGGTTCTGGCTATTACAAATAAAGCTACTATGAACACAGTTGAGCAAATGTCCTTGATGCATGGTAGAACACCTTTCGGGTATATTCCCAGAAGTGGTATGACTGGGTCCTGAGGTAGAGTTATTTGTAATTTTCCTGAGAAAGCACCAAATTGATTTACAAAGATAGATTGCACAATTTTGCACTCCCACCAACAATGGAAGAGTGTTCCCCTTGCTCCACATACCCACCAACATTGGCTGAGTTTTTTTTTATTAATTTATTCTTGTTACATCTCAATGTTTATCCCATCCCTTGTATCCTCCCATTCCTCCCCCCCCCCCATTTTCCCATTATTCCCCTCCCCTATGACTGTTCCTGAGGGGGATTACGTCCCCCTATATATTCTCATAGGGTATCAAGTCTCTTCTTGGCTACTTGCTGTCCTTCCTCTGAGTTCCACCAGGTCTCCCCCTCCAGGGGACATGGTCAAATGTGAGGCATCAGAGTATGTGAGAAAGTCGTATCACACTCTCCACTCAACTGTGGAGAATATTCTGACCATTGGCTAGATCTGGGAAGGGGTTTAAAGTTTACCTCCTGTATTGTCCTTGGCTGGTGCCTTAGTTTGAGCGAGACCCCTGGGCCCAAATCTGCCTATCATATTGTTCTACTTGTAGATTTCTAGGACCCTCTGGATCCTTTTATTTTGCTATTCTCCCATGCGTCTCTCATTTAGAGTCCCAATAGGATGCCTTCCCCTCTGTCCCAGTTTCCTGGTAAGTGAAGGCTTTCGTGGGACATGCCCCTTGGGCTAGTACGCAGATATAAGTGAGTATATACCATTTGATTCTTTCTGCTTCTGGGTTAACTCACTCATTATGATCATTTCTAGCTCAATCCATTTATCCACAAATTTCGGGAATTCCTTGTTTTTAATAGCTGAGTAGTATTCCATAGTGTATATGTACCACAGTTTCTTTATCCACTCTTCTACTGAGGGAATCATCAGTTTCTGGTGTTTTGTAGCTCTCAATTTTGTCTTTATGTTGCTGGGCAGTTAGAATTTTCCTGCTAATCAGACACAGTGTGTGATGATGCCTCCATCTTTGATACTTCCAAAATAAAATATCGACTATATGTGTTTTAAGAGGATAAAAAAAAAACTTGATAAATATAGAACACACAATGAGATAGACCCAAGAGTCACAGAGTAAAGATAGTGATGCTAGCCTGATTGGAAATAAGTTTAATAAGAAGAATAGCTTAAATCTATATCAACTGTGGGCTTTTCTCAATACTTGATTCCAAAAGGAAATGAATCTATCTTAACAAAGACAGGAAAGTATTGATCCAAGAGGGCTATGCCTCCAGGATACATGGTGTGAAGAGGCTAGCAAACCCCTGAAATAAGAAAAAAAAAAACCTTTCTTCCTGAAATTTGTCAATTATTCAAGTCTTATCTACTGAGATAGGAAGCAAAAGACCTCAAACAAGAGTCTAGAATTGCCCTAGAATTCCCTTTTAGGTAGCTAAAGTGCTAAGCTGGACACTTACTATTAGACTTTTTTTTCTAGATCGCTTTCTTGTTTTCTTTTCTGAAGCTTTAATTATATTAATGAGTTAATTTTTCCTTCTTTAGATTTAATCATTTTTATTTTCTTCCCATATTTTGTATTTTACTTTTTATAGTTATACATTAATATTAGAATACCTATTCAGAAATATATCTGCTCTGTATGGCAAGACAATAAATTCCGAGGGAAGAGAGGGATAATTGTCCCAAGTAAAACAGAATTAAAGAAAACAAAATCAGACATAATTTAGGTTTCAAGGCAGATTAATTCTAACTAAATATTCAGGTGGATGTATATGAGAAGTCAGAGAGAGTTTATTTATAAAGAATGCGCAATAAACAGCAGGAGAATGATTCTTCCTCAAAACACCTACCTTCATAGAATAGCCAAAGATATCAACACATTTAACCAAGGGTAATAAATGTTTTCATGGTTACTTTACTACATAATGGTTCAGAAAATGGTTTTTCTATCAATGCAGAACAACTAATATTACAGAAATTGATACTCAGTATGTTTGTAGCTTTGCTACATTTTATTTCCAAAGTTTGAAATTGATAAAATAATTTTAGCTTAAAACATCAAGACATTCTTATTATTTTAGAAGCCTACTTTAAAATAGCTTCTCACCAGCCACAGATTTCCTACAAATTGTAAATTTAAATAGTCATTAACATCTCTGTCCATTAGTCTGCTTGTATAAGGAAAAAAATTGATGATGCTGCTATTTGGTATCTGGGTCATCAGACTGTGCTATGAAGTAAACATCAAGGTGATATCTTAATAAAAATGTTGTATAGTAAATGGCCATTGATGATCCTTCTCAATGTAAACATAGCAAATGTCTTTTTTAGTGGTTGGCCTTAGTGACCATACTCAATCTTCATTCTAGCCAAAAGCATGAAGAGCAGGTGCAGATGACTGAGCTTTATTGGAAATAGGCAAGCTGTATAGAACGGATAGGGACTGTTATAAGTCAAAGCTGCCTAAGGTCTAGACCTCAAATCCTTGAAATGAGCTTGCTCAATGTCAGCTCTGAATCACTATACGAAAGCAAAACATGTAGGCTAAGCAACTTAGCTTCCAAAAACTAAAGAATGTAAAATCAAGATGTTATTCTGCAGAAAATAATCTGAACGGCCTGAAATCTTAAGTGGGGCTGAGCCAAGCTATATAGAAAGTTTTTTCTTTGATACTTTAATATATATATATTCAAGCATGAAACCCATAACTCATACGCAACTAAGTAGAGTAGTAAATCCATTAGAAAAGTCAGAACTATGACAGAGTGTGCAGATCTGCTGGCCTTCATGTTCTCCCTGTGGAGCTCCTGAACCCTCCTGGTCCTTCCATCACACAACTCTTCCATACAATTCTTAGTGCTTCACTCAGAGTCTAGCTTCCAGTCACAGCTGGGTGGAGTCTCTCAGAGGAGATCTATGTTGCTCTAATATCCACTTATAAGTGAATATGTACCATGTGTGTCTTTCTGGGTCTGGGTTACGTCACTCAGTATGATCTTTCCTAATTCCATCCATTTATCTGCAAGTTTCAAGATTTCCTTGTTTTTAATTGCTGAATAATATTCTACTGCATAAATGTACAAAAATATCCTTATTCATTCTTCAATTGAAGGGCATGTAGGTTGTTTACAGATTCTGGATATAATGAATAAAGCTGCTATGAACATAGTTCAACAAATATCCTTGTTGTGTAGTGGAGCATCTTTATAGTATATGCCCAGGAATCATATAGTTGGTTCTTGAGGTAGCGCTATTCCCAATTTTCTGAAAAAAAAAAAATACCAGATTGGTTTCCAAAGTGTTTGCACAGTTTGCATTTCCACCAACAGTGGAGAAGTGTTCCCCTTTCTCCACATCCTTGCTAGAACGTGCTGATGCTTGAGTTTTTTTTTTAACCTTAGCCAATCTTATAGGTGTAAAATGGAATCCCAGAGTCTTTTTTATTTGCTTTATATTGGTGACTATGGATGTTGAGCATTTTGTTAAGTGTTTCTCATCTATTCTATATTGCTATGTTGAGAATTCTCTGTTTTATACTGTACCTCATTTTTAAATTGAGTTATTTGGTTTTGTGGAGTTTAATTTCTTGTGTTCTTTAACTATTTTGAGTATTAGCCCTTTATAGGAAATAGGGTTGGTGAAGATCTTTTCCCAGTCTGTAGGCTTTCATTTTGGTCTGTTGAGAGCGTTCTTTGCCTTACAGAAGCTTTTCAGTTTCATGAAGTCCTATTTAATAATTGTTGATCTTAGACCCTGAGCTATTGGTGTTCTGTTCAGGAAATTTTCTTCTATTTCATTGAGTTTAAGACCCTTCCCCACTTTCTCTTCTAACAGATTTAGTATGTCTGGTTTTATGTTGAGGTTTTTAATCCACTTGGACTTGAGTTTTGTGCAGGGTGATAAACATAGGTCTACTCGCATTTTTCTACAAGTGGACATCAATTTAGATCAAGACCATTTATTGAATATGTATCTTTGTTTTTCATTATATTGTTTTGGCTTCTTTGTCAAATTTCAAGTATCCATAGGTGTGTGAGTTTATTTGTAGTTCTTCAATTCAATTCCATTGATCAATAAGCATATTTCTATGCTAGTACTATGACTTTTTTTTATTACAGTTACTCTATAGTACAGCTTGAGATCAGGGCTAGAGATTCCTCTGGAACATCTTATATTGTACAGAATTGTTTTAGCTTTTATGTGTTTTTTGTTTGTTTGTTTATTTTTCCATATGAAGTTGAGAATTGATCTTTCTAGGTCTGTAAAAAATTTGGTAGGTATTTTGATAGAGACTCCATTGAATGCGTAGATTGCTTTTGGTAAGATGGCCATTTTTAATATGTTAATTCTCCTGATCTACAAACATGGGAGATTATTCCATCTTTCGATGTCTTCTTCAGTTTCTTTCTTCAGGAGATTCAAAAATTTTCATATAAGTCTTGCACTTGATTGGTTTGAGTTTAAAAAAAGATACTTTATATTATTTGTGGCTTTTGTGAAGGGTGTAGTTTATCTAATTTCTTTCTCAGATATTTTGTCACTTGTATATAGGAGTGTAATTGGGGTTTTTTTTAAGTCGAGTTTGAATCCACCCACTTTGCTGAAGGTGTTCATCAGCTGTAGGAGTGCCTTGGTAGAATTTTGGTATCACTTATGTATACTATCATATCATCCATGAATTGTGATACTTTAACTTCTTCCTTTCCTATTTTTATCCTCTTGGTCACTTTTAGTTGTCTTATTGCTTTAGCTAGGACTTGAGGTAGCATACTGAAGAGATCTGGAGAGAGTGTACAGCCTTGTCTTGTGAATTTTATTGGAATTTCTTTATGTTCCATGCCATTTAGCTTGATATTGGCTATAGACTTGCTCTATATTGTTTTTACTATGTTTAGCTATATGGCGTGTGTACCCAATCTCTCCAAGACTTTTAATATGTATGGGTGTTGGATTTTGCCAAATGCCTTTTCACCTTTTTTCCTTTCAGTTTGTTTATATGGTGGATTACATTGATGGGTTTCTGCATGTTGAGAAATCCTTGCGTGCCTGGGATGAAGCCTAGTTGATTATGATGCACGATATTTTCCATGCTCTTGGATTCGGTTTGCAAATATTTTATTGAGTATTTTTGCATTTATGATCATAAGGGAAATTGGTCTCAAATTCTCCTTCTTTGTTGGGTATTTGTGTGGCTTATGTATTAAGGTGACTGTAGCTTCATAGAATGGGTTTGGTATGGATCCTTCTGATTTTATTTTGTGGAATAGATTGAAGAGTATTGATATTAGTTCTTCTTTGAAGGTGTGCTTAGAATTCTGTGCTGGTCTATGATTTTTTCTTGGTTGGGAGACTTTTGATCATTGCTTCTATTTCCTTAGGGGATAGAAGACTATTTAATTTGTTAACTTGATCTTAAAGAATGACTACAGAAACAGTTTCCAACACTCTGCTGCATTAAAAAAACACTTCAGCAACAAAGATATACATTTCCTGAGAATAAAGGGCTAGAAAAAGATTTTCCAAGAAAACAGACCCAAGATGTAAGCTGGAGTAGCCATTCTGACAACTAATAAAACAGATTTTCACCTAAAGATTTAAAATGATGCGGAAGGGCACTTCATTTTCATTCAAGGAAAAATCTACCATAGGACACAACAATCCTGAATATCTATGCCCCAAATACAAGGGCATGTACATTTGTCAAAACAAAAACACTTTTGAAGCTTCAAACACACATCCATACCAGCAAATTGATAGTGGGAGATTTCAACACCTCCTCTTACCAATAGACAGATCATTGAGGCAAAAACAAAATAGAGACAAAATGAAGCTAACAGGGGTAATGAATCTAGTGGACCTAAAAGACATGTTCAGAACTAGAACTTCTTACACAAATACAAAAGAATGTACATTCTTCTCAGACCCTCATAGAACCTTCTCCAAAATTGACCATATACTTGGTTACAAAGCAAGCTTCAACAGGTACAAGAAAATTTAAATATCCCCTGTATTTTTTCAGACTACCATGAACTAAATCTAAGCATCAACAATAATAGAAATAACAAAAGTCTACACACACATGGATACTGAACAATGCTCTACTCAATGGGTCAGAAATGAAATAAAGAAAGAAATTAAAGACTTTTTTAGAATTCAATGAAAATGAAGGGACAACATACACAAACCTATGGCACAGTGAAAGCAGTACTCAGAGGAAATTTCAGAGCACTAAGTGCCTTCATTAAGAAAGTGGAGACATCTGAAACAAGCAACTTAAATGAACACCTGGAAGCTCTAGGGGGAAAAATGTAGACACACCCAAGAGAAGTGGATGGCTGGAAATAATCAATCTCAGGGCTGAAATTAATAAATTAGAATCAAAGAAACCAAGAACCAGTTCTTTAAGAAAATAAACAACGCAGACAAACTTATAGCCAAACTAACTAAAAGGCAAAGAGAAAGTATCCGAATAAACAAAATCTGAAATGAAAATTGAGACATAAGGACAGATACTGAGGAAACCCAAAGAATTAATAGATCTTATTTCAAAAGCCTACATGCCACAAAATTGAAAATCTAAATGATATGAATGATTTTTTTTTATAACTTCCACTTACCAATGTTGAATCTAGATTAGTCTTGTAGTTTTGAGGAAATGTTTTGCCCAAGCATAACATCTTGTTCTCAGGGTGGTAGTTCTTACTGTTTCAAGGATACTAGATAGAAAAACATTCCAAGCCAGCCTAGGAAGATTGTGGTGTCCTCACATGTATTATCAACTTTTAATGGTCATAGTGCTAATTGTCATTAGGCCCAGGAAAAAATATTCATGCCTATATTGCTACAGTATTATTCAATTTTTTCTATAATACAATATTTGTATAATTCTTTATATGTCTAATCTTGTTAATTGTTCTTCTGTGGTCATATAAAATCAGATAAGTTAACTTTCTGTAAATTTGTGGATAAATGGATTGAGCTAGAAATGATCATAATGAGTGAGTTAACCCAGAAGCAGAAAGAATCAAATGGTATATACTCACTTATATCTGCATACTAGCCCAAGGGGCATGTCCCACGAAAGCCTTCACTTACCAGGAAACTGGGACAGAGGGGAAGGCATCCTATTGGGACTCTAAATGAGAGACGCATGGGAGAACAGCAAAATAAAAGGATCCAGAGGGTCCTAGAAATCTACAAGTAGAACAATATGATAGGCAGATTTGGGCCCAGGGGTCCCGCTCAAACTAAGGCACCAGCCAAGGACAATACAGGAGGTAAACTTTAAACCCCTTCCCAGATCTAGCCAATGGTCAGAATATTCTCCACAGTTGAGTGGAGAGTGTGATACGACTTTCTCACATACTCTGGTGCCTCACATTTGACCATGTCCCCTGGAGGGGGAGACCTGGTGGCACTCAGAGGAAGGACAGCAAGTAGCCAAGAAGAGACTTGATACCCTATGAGAATATATAGGGGGACGTAATCCCCCTCAGGAACAGTCATAGGGGAGGGGAATAATGGGAAAATGGGGGGGGGGAGGAATGGGAGGATACAAGGGATGGGATAAACATTGAGATGTAACAAGAATAAATTAATAAAAAAAAAATAAGGGAAAAAAAAAAAAGAAAATAAAAAAAAAAAAAAAAAAAAAAAAAGAAAAGAAAGAAAAGGGCATATAGCAATATATAGGGATGATGGGACAAAGTAGATTATTGAATTACTCCTCAACTTAATGCCTTAATTGTTACTCACAAGGTAATTTTTAATTCACTTATATAGAATTTTGTATATTAATGTAAAATAAATTAAGTTTTGATACACTTAAAAAAAAAAAAAAAGAAAATGAGGTTTTAATAGTTCATTCATTGATCATATATTTAAATCATTTTTTTGACCATTAGTAAGAGGAAGAGGCTTTTTATTTGATCTGCTGCCATCTTCTCTAGCTCACTGAATAATTTTTACCCTTTAAAGTTTACTCTGTTTTGATTATTTTGTTCCTGATTAAGATCAGAGACAAATGTTCAAAGAGTATCTTGGAGTCAGAGCCTCATAAGAAGGTCTCTGTCATCTTCATTTGAGTCACATCTTTCAGGGTGTAAGGAAGACTTTTAGGTAGGCCCAGATAAGGATATCTCACTATTATTAGTGAAGGTAGTATGCTCAGGACTTTCCTGGGGAAGCTTAAAGGAGTTTTCCTGAGAGAAGGCATAAATGATTCCTAATAAAATTTCCATCAGTTCAACATCCCCAAGTGGTTCAAATGATAAAAGACCCTCAAGCATGCAACATATGGAGATCAAGGCCCAAATTTGGACCAAGTAATGGAGAACCAGAGGCTAAATAGTCCAGAGACCCAGCTTAAATCACACCACAATTGATCAAAAAATCAATAAAGTTATTCCTAATGATGTTCTGCTAAACTCACAGAATAGTGCCTTATAGTTATTATCAGAGAAGCTTCCTCTGACAGCAGAAGCAGAGACCCATATCAAGATATTATGCAGGAAGAGCTTCTAAATTGAAAGTATCAATCAAATCCCTCCTTTCTGAGCTCAGAGAACTCCACTAATGAGGAGACAGAAAAAGTGCAAGAGTCAGAGGTGATGGACTCCATTAGGTGAGCAAGGCCCTCAATTAAGGAATTTGTATATAAGTTTGTAAGAACAACACAATGAACATAGTACCTACATGGGTCTACACTAGGGAATCCTCATATGAATTATAATTATTACTTTAGTAATTTTATGGGACTCCTGATTGTAAGAACAAGTGGGTCTCTTACTGTTGTGCCTACTCTTGGGAATTCTTTTCTCTTGTTGGTGTCCAATGTTCAAATTTTCTAGGATAGTTTTTGCTTCATCTCATTATATTTCATTTTGTCATATGTATTTGTTTTTTCTTAGAATCGTGTTCTTTTATAATGAGAGACAGAAGTGGGATGTAACTGGATGGTAAAGAAGGTAGGGTGGAACTTATAGAAGCATAGAGAAGAGAAATTATAATCAAGATATATTTTCAATAAATGAAAAAAGTATAAAAAGCCAGGGATATATATATATATATTATTCAATATTCTCCAGTGCATTCATGTCCTCTGTGTTAGTACCTATATCACTTGCTGGATTATATGTGAAAAAAGAATTTAAGTTAACTTATTCAGAATGAGACTTTTACCAATGTAAAATATTTGTATCCTGTGACAATAAGATGAATCATTAGAAACATATTCATAGTTATGGATGCTATAAAGCTCAAGAAAATTATTGGCAGGGCTGCTTTCTCTTTTATCATAATATAACAGGCAGATAAATTTTGATTAATTATTATTAAATATAGATTGTACATATATGTGTTATGCTTTGTATTAAATTTTAATACTTTATTATTGTTTGGCAGTTTCACAATGTATAACTAATGGTAGATACTTTTCCCATTCCCTTCTTTCATCCTCCTCCAGTATTGTAGGTTAATATATACCAGCATCACCACAAATGTGTGGTATGTACTGTATAAGTCCTTACAGTAGCCTTGTTGATGTCACTACATGACAAGCTTACATCACTAGTACTGTTTTATGCGACCACTAATACAGATGTGATCTGTTGTTAGTTTGTGCATTGTCAAGCAGATTTTGATCCTATTCAAGGAACCTTAATTGTAGAATTCTACACAACGTCTATGAATATAGACTGAATGAAATAAAAAAGAGTTTTACTTTCCTCTATGTTCTGAAAAAGTAACAGAATGAAGGTGGAAATTAAATAGATAACAGGACTTCTTTCTGGTTATTCTCACACTCCATCTCTGTATTCATGCACTCATTCAGTGCTTTATGACTTGACTATCCTGATGCTAAGTTAAGAAAAGTGTTGCCTTCTGATGCTCAAGCTCTGATACTAAAAGGTGAACACAGGGCTGCTTTCTCTATGAGATATGAGGGAGACTTCTTTCCTCAGTCCCTTCCTAGTATCTGTTTTCGGTCATTGGCATTTTATGATTTGCGGAACTTTTACTGGATTTCCTATGTTCGGGCTTACCTATATGTATCTTTGACAAAATATTCACTTTGTCTAAGGACACTGAAGTTATTGCATTAATGTCTAACCTACTGCAGCATGACTCCTGGGTACTAATTCCACGTAAAATGGACAGGTTCATATACTGAGGTTCGGTGAGTGAAGACTTCAGCACCAAACTTTGAGTAGACACAAATCATTCTGTAAAATGGCTGGTATTTGGCTTCCACATACACATCTGCCTGAACTTTTTTGAGACACATCTACTCAAGAGCTGATTATGAAATAGAATGTAGAGCATTAGTTTGCATATGATCTGTAGACACAAGTATACTTTGTTTGGAACTATATATATTTCATGGAAAATAAGTTTATTTCTGTATATGAATGCCACTATTTTGACTGTCTTACCAACACCTGACTTCTTGTTCAGTTTCTCTCCCTGGGCTCATACTCTGAATTCTCCACAAAAAGCATTAGCATAATTTAAAATCTCTGCGTAGAAGGGCTATTAGTGCCTCTTAGTGGCTTGGCATTCATTCATCATCCATGAGGTGCTGGCTTTGACTCCCAGAACAACACCCAAACACTTTCAGTTTGACAGTCTTATCTTTGAGCTCTATATTCCTAACTTCCTGTAGTAATTCAGATCAGAATCTGCACATACTAGCTTTGCTTTTAGAGTTATCTCTCCTGGACACATTACTTACTCTGCTTTTCTAGATCTCCTTTTATTGCATATTTTTGTGATAATTATATAGACAGATGTATTAATAGATATTTGAATATAGTTAGATTTAAAAAGCAACAAGACACTGCAGAACATTGAATAGGGAGAAGACACACCTAACTCACCATTCTTGGAGACACTTCCTGTTCTATTTTGAATTACAATTTTTCATTGCATTTCTTTGCCAAATTTTTCACTTTTTAAGAATTTCATGGAAGCCTGCAAGTGACCAGCAGATTCTGAAACTGAAGAAAGAGGTGTGGTATTGGTCAAAATGAAGACAGTGAGGATCAATTGATATTCAAGCAAGTAGTCCTGAATATCCCAAACCATCTTTATATATACAAATCCTGAATATATATATATATATATACATACACACACACACACACACAAAGCCTGCTCACCTGAGTAGTGTTATTATTGGTTTTTTGTTTGTTTGTTTGTTTGTTTTTGAGGAAACCATAACATCAGTATTACAAAAGCTCTGTCATTGCTATGTTCCATGGATAGGTGTCCTTTACCTTTCTGCTCCTCCTGGGTAAATCATTCCTCCACCATATTTTTTTTTACAACAAAGCATGATTTCAGAAAGGCAAAAAAATATATATAAGCAGGCATGGCCTGTGAACATGAACACACACACAGCTGGCAGAAAATGTACCTACAGAATCATTCAAGGTGAGAGACAGATTAACAATTTATGGGTATTAGTCCAGTTGTCAAATTGTACCCCTTTGTAATAACACTTTGTAATTGTGTTCATTGTTTCAAGCAATATTTCATGACATACATCCATCATTCCTTGATACCATCTTTCCAAGTATCATTTTAAAATCTGTTTTGATCAGACTAAACTTTTACATTTTTAAACCCTATTTATGAGACACAGCGTCCCCAGAACAATTAGGCAAGCGAGACCAACACATTGCTTTCCACATTGCTCCAGGATTAGTCAGTGTGACTAGCTGTTTCTTTAGGGCATGCCTAACATGTGTCCCAAAATGCCCAGGATTAATGGTCACATCCTAATAAAAAGAAAGGCTAAGGGCATTACCTCTCAAAACAGTTATGAGAAGAACATGGATGGGGATTTCGTCCTGCATGATCTTTGCCTCATCTGTGACAACAAAGTGAAACAAATATCCACTATGAATATAAACAGCATATCAAAACCAAAAAAAATGCATTCTATGTAATAATCATAGGCTTGTAGCCATGTGATCTAGGTAATAAGCATAGAAGTCACAAAAATTCACCTTAGGACCTTGGTGGGAAGTGGTTTCCATGGGCCTTGGCTCATGGAGTCCCATCAGTAAATCACTCATACTCCATTCCCTGAAGATGCCACATGGCCACAGCCAGAAACCAATCTTTATAATAAGAAATAAAAGCACATTATCCCTGATTAAAGGTTTGTAAGTTTCCTTATACCCTTGGCTCACACAGGCTCTCTAGAATCATTGGGGGTGTTTTATAAACTAATCTTTTTTACTTCTCTGACTGCCATTGTTTTTACTCCTCCCAGAACACCATTTCCAGATAGTTTATGCTGTGATAAAATTACATTTACATTTTCACTCATTTTCTTCTGTAAATATATTTGGCTATTTATGTGACAAAAAATAAAATGGAGGATAGTGGTGTATACCTTTAATCCCAGCACTCCAGAGGCAGAGGCAGAGGCAAGCAGATCTCTATGAGTTACAGGCCAGCTTGACCCATAGAGCAAGTTCCAGAATAGCCAAGACTACTTAGAGAAACTCTCTGTCTCAAACAAAATAATTAATAAAAAATAAAAAACAAACATGAAGCAAAGTGTGAAAATAATTGAGCAATACAGCAAGAGTGGGTTCAGTTTGCTATAATATATCTGAGACTCAAGCTGGATTTAATACCGAAGGATGACTCAGTGTTGGAAACCAGAGTCATTGGAAGATAACTCTGTATCACATGAGTTAAGTAATGACTATCGCATGACTGGTATATTCAGTTAGTAGCAAGTGAATAATTAACATATTTCAAGATTCTGGGCATGAAACAAAGATTCTTCCCTCTCAAGGGGAAAAGCAATAAGGAATATGTGTCTACTTATAATGCCCCAATTGTAATCTTAGAAAATCTTTCAGAAAAATGATAAAATGCTTATGGTAAAGCATATTAACCAGAATTTCTACTTTGAAAAATTAAAAATATTTGTATATGTGCATATGTGTTTGGCAAATACTTTCTTAACTGAGCCATCACAGGAAGCCTGCATGCCCCTGCACATGGGAGGAGTGCAGATTTTCTCGGATCAGAGCAGCAGCAGCAGAGGCATCAGCAGTGGCACCAGCGGCACCAGCGGCACTAGCGGCACCAGCGGCGGTGGCTGAGGTTTGCAGCTCAGAGCCTTCCGGTGGAGGAAATTGGTGTGGTGGCCAGTGGGAGTTGCTGCGAAAGAGGAGACTCTGGGCAAGATTTGGGTCGTGTGGTAACTTGGGACCCAGACTGGACTCGGCGGCCAGTTCAGCAGCTCCCCTACAGTGACGCAGGCTGGGTGGAGCACTCGGTTCCACCGGAGGCGCTAGCTCAGCGCAGCCACAGTTCTCCTGCTGTGACCCAGGCTGGGCAGAGTGCTGGGTTCCACCAGAGGCGCTGGCTCGGCTCAGCAAGAAGTTCTGCCCGAGACACTAGCTCAGCACCGCGGGCAGTTCTGGGGCGCTGACGCAGGCTGAAGTACGCACGCAGATTCAGCCCAGAGGCCCTAGCTGGACTTGCCGGGCAGACTGGGCTCAGAGACTCTAGCTGAGCTGTGTGCACAGGCTTGGACTCTGGCTGGACTCTCCACACAGTGTAGGCCCAGAGTCGCAGGCTGAACTCAGAACGCACTGTGAGTTCAGAGTCCTTGGCTGCGCTCGGTGCATAATTCCGCCCTAGAGACTCGGGTGGAGCTCGGCGTGCACTTTGGGGCCAGAGACTCTGGCTGAGCTTTTGGCACAGTCCTGGCTCTAAGACTCTGGTTAGACACAGTGTGCAGTTTGAATCCAGAATTCCTGGCTGACCTTGGTAGATGGTTCGGGCCCTGAGTACATAACTGACCACAGCATGCACTTTGGGTCAAAAGCCCCTGGCTGATATTGGTGTGCAGTCCCAGCCCAAAAATTCTGGCTGTACCCTGTGTGCATTTTGGGCCCAGAATCCCTAGCTGAGCTCAGCAGACGGTTCAGGCTCTGAGAATCTAGCTGAGCTCGGCCTGTGGTTCAGGCCAAGTATCCCTGGCTGGACTTGGCAGGGGACACAGAAGGCTGTGGATACCTTGGCTTGACCCAACGCTCATTCAGAAACTCAGAACAATTGCAGAACCCACAGCACAGGGGAGCTAAGGATCACTGGCTGTGAGAGTCCAAAACGACAGGGCTAGCCTCCTACCATCCACACCAGTGAAGCATCAGAGCTTCCATCCTAGGGAAATCGTGAGAAAACAAGTGAGTCTATCATCAGACTCCCTTCATCCATCTCTGGAAGCTATCCAACAAAAACAAAGATGGCAAGATGTCTAAAGGACAGCATAAAAGCATATGCAAAAAAACCCCAAAACAACATGGCGTCTCCAGTTTCCAGCTATCCCAAAGAAAACAACCCAGAGAACACAAATACAACAGAAATACAAGAAAATGACGTCAAATCCTTAGTAATGAGGATGACAATGAAGGAAACAAATAAAATTCGTAATCAAATGCAGAAAGATGAGGCCAAACAGGTGAGAGAAATAAAAGAAGAACATAGAGTGGAACTGAAAAAATTTCAGGAAAATGCAAACAACCAGATGAAAAAAATAAATGAAATGGTTCAAGCTCTGAAGACCTTTAAAGAGGCAATGGAGGAAATTCAGGAATATACAAACAATCAGATGAAAGAAATCAAAAAGTCAGTTCAAGATCTGAAAATGAAAACGGATTCAATGATAAACACACAGAAAGAAGAAAAACAAGAATGTGAGACCTCAGAGAAGAAGGTGAGCAACACAGAGGTGAGCTTTTCTAACAGAATCCAAGAGATGGAAGAATGAATCTCAGGTTTAGAAGTACAATCACAGATCTTGAAGCAACCATTAAAGAAAATGCCATATCTGGGAAACTCCTGACACAAAACATCCAAGAAATTAAGGACACCATGAAAAGAAGAAATCTGAGGATAATAGGCATTGAAGAAAGAGAAGACATCAGACTCCAAGGCCCAGAAACTATTCTAAACAAAATCATAGAAGAAAATTTTCCCAATCTAAAGAAAGAGATGCTTATAAACTTACAAGAGGCCTACAGAACACCAAATAGAATTGACCAGAAAAGAAAAACTGCCTGTCACACGATAATCAAAACACAAAACATACAGAACAAAGAAAAAATATTAAAAGCTGAAAAGGGAAAAGGGCCAAATAACATTTAATGGATAACCTATCAGAATTACACCTGACTACTCAGCAGAGACCACAAAAGCCAGAAGAGCCTGGACAGAGATCCTGCAAACCATAAGAGACCACAGATGCCAGGCCAGACTACTTTACCCAGCAAAACTATCAATAACCATTGATAGAGAAAACAAAATATTCCATGACAAAAACAAATTCAAACAGTACCTATCGACAAATCCAGTTTTACAGAAGGTACTAGAAGGAAAACTCCATCGCAAAGGGTCAAGGTACAACCAAAACTACTCAGGAAATAGATAACTAGACCATGGAAAAAACACAACTACACAAACACTCGACTGGAAACAACATCAAAATTAAGACTCGTAACAGTCACTGATCATAACTATTTCACAACATCAATGGTCTCAATTCTCCAATAAAAAGACACAGACTAACTGAATGGGTGCATAAACAAGATCCAACATTCTTCTGCATTCAAGAAACACATCTCACCCATAATGATAGGCATTACCTCAGGGTAAAACGTTGGAAAAAAATATTCCAAGCAAATGGTCACAAGAAGCAAGCAGGTATAGCCATTTTAATATCGAACAAAATAGACTTTCAACCAAAATTAATCAAAAGGGATGAGGAAGGACACTTCATACTCATCAAAGGTAAAGTCAACCAAGATGACATCACAATTCTGAACATCTTTGCTCCTAAAAAAAATACAACCACATTTGTAAAGGATCTGCTAAAAAGGCTTAAACCACACATCGATCCCTACACAGCAATAGTGGGAGACATGAACTCCCCACACTCACTGAAGGATAAGACATTGAAACAGAAACTAAGCCAAGAAATAACATCATTATCCAATGCCATGGGTCAAATGGACCTAACAGATATCTATAGAACTTTTCACATAAACAAGAAAGAATATACCTTCTTCTCTGCACCCCATGGAAGCTTCTCCAAAATTGATCACATCGTAGGTCACAAAGCAAGCCTCAATAGATACAAGAGGATTGAAATAATACCTTGTATCCTATCAGATCACCATGCTCTTAGGCTGCAATTCAACAAAAACAGAAATAACAAAAAGCCTACTTGTACGTGGAAACTAAACAACTCTCTACTAAATGACACCTGGGTCAGGGAAGAAATAAATAAGGAAATCAAGGAGTTTCTGAAATTCAATGAAAATGAAGGAACAACGTACCCAAATTTGTGGGATACATTGAAAGCAGTGCTAAGAGGAAAATTCATAGCACTAAGTGCCTTTAAAAAGAAAATTGGAAAACATCACACATAAGCATCTTAGCGACACAAAACTGGACGCCCTAGAAAAAAAAGAAGCAGAGAACACCCAAAAGGAGTAGACACCTGGAAATAATCAAACTCAGGGCTGAAATTAACAAATTAGAAACTAAGAAAACAGTCCAAAGAATCAACAAAACCAAGAGCTGGCTCTTTGAGAAAATCAACAAGATAGACAGACTGTTAGCCAAACTAACTAAAAGGCAGAGAGACAGTATTGAAATCAACAAAATCAGAAATGAAAAGGGAGACATAACAACAGACACTGAAGAAATACAAAGAATCATAAGATCCTACTTTGAAGGCATATATGCCACAAAATTTGAAAATCTAAGGGAAATGGACATTTTCTTGATCAATTTCACTTGCCAAAGTTGAGTGAAGAACAGATAAACAAGCTAAATAGTCCCATTTGCCCTACAGAAATAGAAGCAATCATTGATAGTCTCCCAACCAAAAAAAGCCCAGGGCCAGATGGTATCAGTACAGAATTCTACCAGACCTTTAAGGGCGAGCTAATATCAATACTATTCAAGCTACTCCAAAAGATAGAAATGGATGGAGCATTACCAAATTCATTCATTTTATGAGGCCATAGTCTCATTGATAACTAAACCTCACAAAGACTCAAGAAAGAAAGAGAATTTCAGACCAATTTCTCTTATGAACATTGATGCAAAAATACTAAATAAAATACTTGCAAAACGAATACAAGAACACATCAAAGATATCATTCATCATGACCAAGTAGGCTTCATTCAAGGCATGCAGGGGTGATTTAATACATGGGAATCCATCAATGTAATCCACCATATAAACAAACTGAAAATAAAAAAACACATGATCATCTCTTTAGATGCAGAGAAAGCATTTGATAAAATCCAACACCCATTCATGTTTAGAGTTTTGAGAAATCGGGGATACAAGGCACTTTCCTCAACATAATAAAGGCTATATACAGCAAGCTAATAGCCAAAATCAAAGTAAAATGGTGAATTCTCAAGGAATTTCCTCTAAAACCGGGAACAAGGCAAGGCTGCCCACTCTCTCCATATCTCTTCAATATAGTACTCGAAGTTCTAGCCAGAGCAATAAGACAACAAAAGGAGATTAAGGTTATCCAAATGGGAAAGAAGGAAGTCAAATTATCCCTCTTTGCAGATGATATGATAGTGTACATAAGTGACCCTCAAAATTCCACCAGAAAACTCCTAAATCTGATAAACACCTTCAGCAAATTGGCTGGATACAAAATTAACTCAAAAAAGTCTATAGCCTTCCTATACACAAATGACAACTTTGCAGAGGAAGAAATTAGGAAAGCCACACCCTTCACATTAGCCACAAGCAATATAAAATATTTAGGAGTTACTGAACTAAGCAAGTGAAGGACTTGTTTGAAAATAATTTCAAAACTCTGAAGAAAGATTGAAGATGACCTGGGAAGATGGAATGATCTTCCTTGCTCATGGATTGGGAGAATTAACATAGTAAAAATGGTCATCCTACCAAAAGCAATCTACAGATTCAATGCAATCCCTATCAAATTACCTACACAATTTTTTAAAGACATTGAAAGTTCAATTCTGAACCTCATATGGAAAAAGAACCTAGAATAGCTAAAACAATCTTGTACAATAAAAGGTGCTCTGGAGGAATCTCCATACCTGATCTCAAACTGTACTATATAGCAACTGTAATTAAAACAGCATGGTACTGGCATAGCAAAGGCTGGTTGATCAGTGGAATCGAATTGAAGACCCAGATATGAATCCACACACATATGGTCACTTGATTTTTGACAAAGAAGCCAAATCTATTCAATAGAAAAAGGATAGCATCTTCAACAAATGGTGCTGGTCTAAGTGGAGGTCTATGTGTAAAAAAATGAAACAAGACCCATATTTGTCACCTTGCACAAAACTCAAATCCAAGTGGATTAAAGACCTCAACATAAACCCAGAGACACTAAGTCACTTAGAGGAAAAAGTGAGGAAGAGCCTGGAACATATTGGCACAGGAGACAACTTCCTGAACCGAACACCAACGACCCAGGCCTTTATGTCAACCATTAATAAATGGGACCTCATGAGGCTGAGAAGCTTCTGTAAGGCAGGAGACACTGTCTAGAGAACAAAGCGACAGCCTAAAGACTGGGAAAAGATCTTCACCAACCCTACATCTGATAAAGGTCTAATATCCAAAATATATAAAGAACACAAGAAATTAAACACCACCAAACCAAATAACCCAATTGAGAAATGGGGCTTGGAACTAAACAGAGAATTCTCAACAGAGGAGTATCAAATGGCTGAGAAACACTTAAAGAAATGCTCAACCTCCTTAGTCATCAGGGAAATGCAAATCAAAACAACTCTGAGATTCCATTTTACACCCAGCAGAATGGCTAAGGTCAAAAATTCAAGCGACACCACATGCTGGCGAAGATGTGGGGAGAGAGGAACACTCTTTCATTGCTGGTGGGAATGCAAACTAGTACAACCACTTTGGAAATCTATCTGTGCTATCACAAAATTGGGAATAGGGCTTCCTCAAGACCTAGCTATTCCACTCCTTGGAATATACCCAGAAGATGCTCCAGCACACAACTAGAAAATTTGCTCAACCATGTTCATAGCAGCCTTATTCATAATAGCCAAAACATGGAAACAGCCTAAGTGTCCCTCATTAGAAGAATGGATAAAGAAACTGTGGTACATATACACTATGGAATACTACTCAGCTATTAAAAACAAAGAGTTCCCGAAATTTGTGGATAAATGGATTGAGCTAGAAATGATCATAATGAGTGAGTTAACCCAGAAGCAGAAAGACACAGATGGTATATACTCACTTATATCTGCATACAAGCCTAAGGGGCATGTCCCACGAAAGCCTTCACTTACCAGGAAACTGGGACAGAGGGGAGGACATCCTATTGGGACTCTAGATGAGAGAAACATGGGAGAATGGCAAAGTAGAAGGATCCAGAGGGTCCTAGAAACCTACAAGTAGAACATTATGATAGGCAGATTTGGGCCCAGGGGTCCCGCTCAAACTAAGGCACCAGCCAAGGACAGTACAGGTGATAAACTTTAAACCCCTGCCCAGATCTAGCCAATGGTCAGAACATTCTTCACAGTTGAGTGGAGAATGTGATATGACTTTCTCACATACCCTGGTGCCTCACATTTGACCATGTCCTCTCAAGGGGGAGACCTGGTGGTACTCAGAGGAAAGACAGCAGGTTACCAAGAAGAGACTTGATACCCTATGAGCATATACAGGGGGAGGTAATCCCTCTCAGGAACAGTCAGAGGGGAGGTAAATAAGGGGAAAATGGGTGGGAGGGAAGAATGGGAGGATACAAGGGATGGGATAACCATTGAGATGTAAGAAGAATAAATTAATAAAAAAAATTTTTAAAAGAAGGAGGAAATTTTTAATGGGAGGGGAGGATTAGAGGGTCTATAGCCTCACCCACTTTCTGTTCACCCCCTCAGTTTACTCACCTATGAAGTGTGATGAGGAAACTTCCTGCTCAGCTGCCTGAAGCCATGCTTTTCTTGTTATTATGGACATCTATTATAAAACTACTACATCGCAAAATAAATTTTTCCTTTTGTAAGTTTTTGTAATGTGGTGTTTTATCACAGTTACATGACAGCAACTAAGAAAAATGCCATTGTGATGATTTCAGGTGTGACTAAAAGTGGCGATATAGCACTTTAAATTAAACTATTTATCTGTTGACTTCTTAATTGAATAATTGTGTGATTTATATTTCTGATACACAATGTTACTTTTTACAATGTATTTTATCATTAAAGTTTGAAATGCATTATTCTTAATGCATAAAACTGTTAGTTTTATGGCCATGAAACTATATAATTAGTAACATCTTCTGTAGTGAGAATTTCTGCTTTTTTTAAAACGTAGAAATGTTTTTGTCTTAATGCCAGATGTGGGAAATGGAGCTGTTTCAGATTGCACACATCAACTATCATTTGTCTCATGCTCTGTCAGGGGGATGGTTTTTGCCAACTGAGGATAGATTGTTTCCCTTTGTAATTCTGGGGACTCTTGAGAATGTATAATGACTAGAGGCCCAAGGCAGGCTGTGGCTGCGGCCCCTGTTTCTGGTTGATATTTGCTCTTGCTGCTTTTGATCTTTGCTGTTTGCTGGATTATGGATTACTCATTTGCTGGATTGCAGGACTACTGATTGGAGATATCCTGAACAGGAGTACCAGATTTCTCCCAAATAACTCAACACTCTTAATCAGTAAAGAATAGCATGATGATATCAACACTCCCTTCTCCCCTCCAATCTTCTTTCTTTTCTACCTAGTGTTGCAGGGTTAAAAGGGACAGGGGTGGTATAGGGAGGTAGGACAAAACAACCAAAAGTCCAGCTATCTTAATACCTATTACATTACTTTTTACTAAAAGAGATTTTTGTATAGTATATTATGATTATTGTTTCACCTCCCCAACTTGGTTGAGAACCTCCACACCTCCACTTTCATGTGAGGCCATGTCATCTCTGTCTTTTTAAACCAAAAAGGGTTGAACTATAATTGATCCTGACAACATGATGTGCTGGAATAAAGGAGGCACAGAAACTGTGGGAGTGGCTAAGCAATAATTGGACCAGCGTGAGAACCATGCCATAATAGGAATCCTCCCCTGACACTGCCTGGAGAACTAAACACATCAAGAATAAATAAATAAATAAATGCTTGTGCTAATGTTATTCTGTTATACTCATAGAATGAGCCTGGCATAATCACCATCGAAAAGACTCACTCCAGCAACTTACATAAACCGACACAGAGATCCACAGCCAAAGGAACTAGCTAAATCCTACTAAAGAAGAGAAGGAAGAATTTTAGGAGCTGGAGGGGTCAAGGCACCATAAAAAATGAATAAATACAGAATTAACAAACCTAGACTCATAGAAACTCACTGAGACTGAACTGATAATCAGGGAGCCTATCCTCGGGCCTTTGCATATATGTTACAATTGTGTAGTTTTGCACTGTTGTGGGATTCGTACATAAGGGGAGATTTGTTCCAGATGTATTTGCCTGCTTTGGGGACCCTTGTCATAGTGCTGGGTTGTGTTATACAGCCTTAATATGAGGAAGATACCTTGATATGCTATGCTTAGATTATGTCACTGGCAAGACTGCTCTTTTATGAAGGGAAATACAGAAGTGGATGTGGAGGAGGAGAAACTGGAAAAGGGGGAGAGAGGGAAAACTGTGGTTGGCATACAATATGTGAGAGAATAAATTAATAAAAATTAAAATATAACAATTAGGCATCAAAAGAGTAATAAAAAAAGATAAAACAAAATCAAATAGAACCAAACAAGCACACAGAAAAAGAAAGTCAAAGAAAAATCACTTTCCATAATATTTAAGTGAAGAATGTTTCTTAAAGAAAAAAATGTAGCAGAAGAAAGTTCCTTTTCACATTTATTTGCATTTAAGTTTCAATTAAAATATATAACATATTTTAATTATATATTTCAAATGTATAAATTAAGTATAACATAAAATAATAAACACACTTTTGACCAATGGTTTTAATATGCCAAAGTATAAAATGTTACTTATTGGTACCTTGTTTAATTGAATAGAAAGTCATTCATTATCTTGACAGGTATTCAATCATTGATTTGTACAAAATAAAAGCAGAAATCTAAGAAATACTGTGTTTTGTTCATGGAGTTAACATAATTGCTACTTAATGAATTTTGAGTCTGAACCAATGAGTTTATATTAATGGCTATAGCTCTGTGTTCTGCAGTGGCAGAAAATGGAGGATTCTTTGCCCTGGCCCGCAGGGTCTTCAAACGGAACCTGGGAGGGGGGCCAAAGTGAAAATAAAGGACAGGAGACACAAAGAAATGAGGGCAAGTTTGAATTCTGCTCAAGCCCCGTTTATTGAAAAATTTTACAGAGTTCATATAGGCAATATTTAGGGCAAGGGCAGGGTTGTTGTGGGAACATAACAGCAGATATCCAGCTATCCGTCCATGGCAGGAAGAACTCCAAGATTAGGGCGTGAGCTCTGAGGGAACGCAGCTATGGAAGCAAGGTAAGCAAGTAGCCTCCAGGATCCCGAGGAGTCCTCTACGTGTCAGGTAGCCGTTCCCAGGGTCTGGGTGGAGTGGCCTGGGCTGACCTCAACCTGCTGTGTGCCAGACAGAGGTATAGAAAATGGAGTCTACAGACAAGGTGGAATTGCCCAATGTTTTAAGCCAAGAGCCACTAAGGACAACTCCCCACAATTTCTCTTTTTCTATAATATTCAAATCTCTCCAGGTATACCTACTTGTTAAGTAAGATAGGAAATGAGCTGGATTGTCTTAAGTATATAGATGGAGATAGGCTACTGTATAAAAATAAGCAAAAACAATAAACAAAAAACAAACAAACAAAAAAACAGAACCCAAGTACCTTGAGAAGAGGGGATGACTACACTCATCTGTGAGTATATGAACAAATGTTATTGAATGTTGTTAATAATTATGCCATTTTAGTAAATTAGTAGTTTTATATTATCCTCCAACCATGCCTTCACTATCATCTGGGCAGACAATCCCCTTCTAGGAACCAAGGACTACCTACACCAAACAAAAGAAAACAATCCCAACATTAGAAGTCCTATTTTTAATTGTTGGTCATGGATGTCCAAGAGATTCCCAAAACTACTTCTCAAAATTGAAACAGAAGAAGCATTGAAAAATTCGTTCTGTGAGGCCACAGTCACCCTGATGTATAAGCCACACAAAGACCCAAGAAAGAAAGAGAATTTCAGACCAATTTCTCTTTATGAACATGATGTAAAAATACTCAACAAAATACTCACAAACCAATTCAAAGAACACATCAAAATATCATCTAACATAATCAAGTAAGCATTATCCCAGGCATGCAGGACTGGTTCAATGTATGGAAATATACCAATTTAACCTACTATATAAACAAACTGAAAGAAAAAACACATGGTCATTGCTCCACTTCAAGATGGAACACAGCAAGTCTATTGCCAATATCAAATTAAATGGAGAGAAAGTTAAAGCAATTCCACTGAAGTCAGGAACAAGGCAAGGCTAACCATGCTCTTCTTATGCCTTCAATATAGGGCAAGAGCAGGAAGAAAACACAAGGAGATCAAGGGAATATAAACTGGAAAGGATGAAGTCAAATATTGCTATTCACAAATAATATGATAGTATACCTATGTGGCCACAAAAATTCTACCAGGGACCCCTATAGCTTTTAAATCCCTTCAGTAAATTGGCTAGATAAAAAATTAACTCAAAAAGTTATTAGCCCTCCTATATATAAGAAGAGACAAATTGGCCAAGAAAAAAATGTGGAAATGACACCCTTCACCAAAGCCAACAAAATGTAAAGTATCTTGGTGTAACTCTAACTAAGTAAGTCAAAGACCTGTGTGTCAAAAACTTTAAGTCTCTAAAGAAGGAAATTTAAGAAGATATTAGAAGTTGGAAAGATCTCCCATGCTTATGGATTGGTAGGATTAAAACACTAAAAATGGCCATCTTAACAAAAGCAATCCACAGATTCAATACAATCCCCACCAAAATGTCAACACAATTCTTTATATGCCTTGAAAAAATATTATCAACTTCTTATGGAAAAACAAAAAAACCCATAATAGCTAAAACAATCATGTACAATAAAAGAACTTTGGGAGGTATCTTCACCCCTGGTTTCAAGCTGTACTACACAGCAAGCATAATGACAATGAAAACAAAGCAAAACAATTTAAAAAAGAATGCAACTTCAACAAATGGTGCTAGTTTAATTGGATGTCTATATGTAGAAAAATATAGATATGTATTACCCTGCACAAAACTCAAATGAAAGTGATTCAAAGATTTCAACATAAAACCAGATACATTAAATCTGTTAGCAAAGAAAGTGGGGAAGAGTCTTGAACTCATTTTCACAGAAGATGATTTCCTGAACAGAAGAACAACAGTTCAGGCTCTAAGATCAAATGGAGCATGTAGAGAGATGAGAGTCAATATCAGACCCAGGGAGAACAGAGAGGGGGCAGGAAAACACAGGGCATGAGAGAGAAAAGAAACCTTGGTCAGGAGCTTCTCTGTGACAATCTGGAGACCTATGACAGGATAGACTCCTGGGAGGATATGAGGGTGACTTTACCTAAGACTCCTAGCAGCAGGGATTATGGAGACTAAAGAGGCCACCTTCTAACTAGATATGACTCCTAATGAAAGGAAGTGAACACTAATTCACCCATAAAAATGTAAGTTTTGAACTTTTTCCAAATTCATTTATTTCAGGTTCTTTAGTGCTTATACTTCCCTCCCAACCCACCTATATTAGATATGAGAGAAAAAAGATTAATGGAAACAGGAGAAGTAGACCTTTTTAGGCTCAGTTCCTTGGAGTGATTACACTGGTGTAGTCAACAGGACTCCAGCGGACCCCTAAAACAGCAAACCAAGAATTCAGCAAAGGTGACTGCAACCACAGTAGCCAGAATGCAGAGAAGCACCTGAAACCCAAAACCTCATAGCATTCTCTGGAATGATTCTAGGAGCATCTTGAAGTGGAGCAACGAACAGCCCAACCATAAAAAACAATGCTAAGACCAAAAGGCCTAGTGTGTGTGTGTGTGTGTGTGTGTGTGTGTGTGTGTGTGTGTGTGTGTGTAGGTACATATATGTGTATGTTTATATGTATGTATCCTCTCAGAGTTCATTCTAGAATGTTTTTCAGCTGGCAAAGACCAAGCTGTTGAAAGAGATCACTCTTCTTTTAGTGAATAAACATCACCTGTTCCCCTGTAAGTCTGTTTCCCATCCAGCATTTGGGATCCAAAGAAAAACATGTTTGCACCCACTACACAAAAACTTTGACCCAAAACTTACCTCACCTACAAGATGTGCAGGCACAAAAATAAAGCAGAGATTTAGGAAATGTGTAATGAATATCTGTTCAAACCTGAGATCTACCCCATGGGAGCCAGCTAATCCCTGATACTATTACCAAAACTCTGCAATGCTTGCAGATGGGAGCCTAACATAACTGTCCTCTGAGTGGTTCCACTCAGTAGCTGATGGAAAGAGATTCAGAGACCCACAACCACATATTGTTGTTATTACAAGGAGGACAGAAGGACTTAGAGGGGACAGGATTTTCAGAAGAAGGCCAACAGAGCCAACTTACCAGGGGCCAGGGATCCTATGTAAAATGAAGCTCCAACTAAGGACCATGCATGGACTGGAACTAGGGCTCCTACTAAGATGTAGCCAATGCACAGTCCAATTCTTATATGGGATCCTTAGTAAGAAGAATGTGAGCTGACTCTGACAGGGACACTGTTGCCTGCTTTTACATCATTTCTCCCTGGCAGGCAATCCCTCCAGGCTACAGGGGAAGAGGATGGTTCTCAGTCCTGATGCAACTTGATTTGCTTAGGGGTAGGTGGGCTCCCCCTTCTCTAAATACTGGAGTAGGAAATATAAGTGAAACAGATAGGGAGAGTGGGACCAGAAGAGAGGAGGGAGGGGACTATGACCTGGACGTAAAGTGAATGATTAATTTTAAAAATAGCATGCCACTCCTTCAAACCATATCTGAGCACATATTTTGCAAAATTTAAAAGTATTTGCACTCCTATATACATAACATTTACTAAGCAGTGATGGTATTGCTTAGAAATTGAAGTAATAGCGTTTAGTGTAACTATAAACCATTAACAATAAAGTAAATTTAGAAGAAAAAGTTGATTTCTTTAAAATAATCATGAGTTTTTCCTCATATTATCTTTCAAATTTTTTACTTATTTGTCAATGAGATATACAATGATTAATAATGTGACCTGAAGGGTCTAGTTTTCGCAACTAAACATGTTTGTTTGCTAGTTTGTAATTATACAATTTATGTGAAATAATTTTCAAGAAAAAAGTTAGGTCTTGGTAGGGGTTCGAAGTTTAATGCCTATATTCTCCTTGGCTGGTGCCTTAGTTTGAGGAGGACCCCAAGACCCAGATCTGCCTGTCATAAAGTTCTTCCTGTAGGTTTCCAGGACCCTGTGGGTCCTACTATTTCCCCATTCTTCCATGCTACTCTCACCTAAAGTCTCAATAGGATGTCCTCTCCTCTGACCCACTTTCTTGGTAAGTAAAGTTTTTCATGGTACGTATCCCTTGGACTAGTGTTTTGATATAAGTGAGTATATACCGTTTGTCTCTTTTTGCTTCTGGGTGAACTCACTCACTATGATAATTTCTAGATATATCCATTTGTCCACAAACTTCGGGAATTCCTTGTTTTTAATAGCTGAGTAGCATTCCATAGTGTAAATGTACCACAGTTTCTGCCGACGAACATGATATTCTCCACTGTTGAGTGGAGAGTGAGTTCTGACTCTCACACAAACCCTTGTGCCCCTTTTCTGACTATGTCCCCTGGACAGGGAGGCCTGGTGGCACTCAGAGGAAGGATAGCAAGTTACCAAGAAGAGACTCGATATTCTAAGAGCATATATAGGGTGGAGGAGGTCTCCCTCAATCACAGACATAGAGGAGGGGAGAAGGGGGCAAGTGGGAGGGAGGGAAGAATGGGAGGAAACAGGGGAAGGGCTAACAATTGAGATGTAATATGAATAAATTAATAAAAATGTAAAAAAGAAAAAAGAAAAAAGTTAGGAACAATTAGTCTCATCAAAACACAGTTCTATTTAATTTTATATATGCTAATCTATATATCTTAGTTTTCTTCTGTCAACAGCTGCCTTAAACTACGCAGTACTAATTAGATTTTAATCCAAAAATACAGGTTTGGCATAGCTGAGCTGAGAAGTAACTAAAGGGGACTTGGATACTAAATGTAGTGAAGTCTATGGGCAGCTAGGGGGATTCCAAGCCATCCCTCATTCTTGTCCTTTGTGGTCCATGCCAGTGTTACTCTCATGGGAACCTGTTATAGCTACCTCATCTAGGACTGTAGGTTTCAAAGAGATAAGAACAATGCAATAGTATATTGACATCAATGACCTGCTGTAGACACAGTGAGGAGCTATAAACTCCAGTCAAGAAGATACAATAACTGTTTTTCTTCTGAAGTTTTAAAGTGGCCAAATATCTCCTGGCATTCTTCCTCTATGGGAACGCTATACTGAAGAGGCTTTTCTGATAACTAGTACTAAGCCAGAATATTTGTTTCTACTGCCTGAGATTATATGAAACTCAGAAGCTCTTTTAGAAAAACTTCATTGTACGTGCTTTTTCTACTTTTATAATAATTTTATATATTCTGTTTTGCTCAAGGGTCTAAGGTATATTTATCTTACAACATACATGTTAGTCAACTAGTACTCTTTTGTATGGGTAACTAGAATATGTCTACATGGCATAAACAGGTGTGGAGTTTAGATGATAAATTTGAACAGCAAATTAGTCATAGATCACCCTTTCCTTTTTAGTGTTTGTTCAATTTTGTTAAGAAAATTTTCATTTCTTGAGCATTAAGTATTATTTTCTGTCTTTCAAAATGTTAGTAAATTTTTCTTTCATTATCCTTCTGTAGTGTAGTTTCTTATTCTCATTATTTTCACCAAGTTCTTTAATTAACTACCAATGTTATACATAATCTGCAGAATAATGGATTCCAATTTCATGAGGTTTATCCTGTCTAATTCAACTTCAGAATGTCTGCTATGTCACACTAATGCCATTAGTATTGATTTTGCATTTCATTTTATCTACAGCCACATAATTCTAGGTACAATTTTGTTTAAAAGTATAAGGTCAAAGTTTATCTACATAACCAATGTTGTTTTACATTATAAAAACTTCTATAAATATGTACTCAAGTATGTTAAACATTAACAACTTCCATTAGTATCCATAAATAGCCAATGTTTAAGGTGCTTAAGCTAATTTGAAGAATGATATGAATGGCATTTCCCTTAATTTTATTGCCTCTTTGGGAATTTGCATATACATTTCTTGCAAAAGTATTAAGAAAGTTGTCAAATGATATATTAATATTTACTTAATAGAAATTATTAACTTTTTCTCCAGTAGCTTTAGAATTTAAAAAATAAATATAATCTTGGACCACAAGTGTTTCTACTTTAGAGTAGACTGAGGTCTAAATATCACCATTATCAGCTATAAAACAGACAGGAAGCAGGAGAGGACTGTTGATAATACTGATTTCCAAGTCAGCCCATTGAGAAAAAGCTTGGAAATTTTGGCTAGAAAAAGATCTATATTTATGTTGAAAACTGAAAAAAAAAATCAGACTGCTAAGAGAAAATGAACAGATGATGTTTTGCTTCATTGAATTTCAAAGTAGAAAAGGGGCTCTAGTAGAGCAGCTTTAGGGGTCATTCTTTTTATATTCTGGCAGAGAAATAGCTTCATCAAGTCCTAAGAACATGAGTGAAGAATTTAAAGGTAATTAATTAATTTCACTCAGAGGAAGTTTCAAGACAGAATAACACTGATTGCTCTATGAATCATAATTGTAGATACAGTATGATCTCAAACACCTGCCTCAGTGATTGCCTCACTAAATTGTTTGTCCCCTCCAACTGTGAATGAATAAAAAATTCTATCTTCAATGAGTCATTTTTGACAGGTGTGTTGTCACAGAATAACATAAAGAAGTAATTAACAACCTTCCCAGGTATGGGAACTTAAATGAGAAATACCCTCCCATTGGCTCATATATTTCAATGTTAATTCCCAGTTTGTGAAACTGTTTAGGAAGGATTATGATGTATCGCACTGTTGGAGGAGGTGTGTCACTACATGAAAGCAATTGCATCATTCAGCTCAGCTTAGGTGTAGCTCTTAGAAGCAGCTGAGCTGGCTTTATGACTTTCACAGTTTATCATTCAATTTTCATCTCCTTTTCCCTAACACCAGGTAGGATAGAAAGATAAAAGAAAGAGGGATAGAGGAGGGAAAGAAACAAATCCCTGAATGTAACCTTTACTAACTTATAATCAAACCCATAGACAATAACAAATGTTGATAACTTACCCAAAACACTCACCCCTCCTATTGGGAATGGGGGCATAGTGTTCTTAAAATTACTTTTTCCTGTCTAAGGGTAAAAACATATCTTTTTGGTACTCTTAGAAAATTAAGATATTGGCATGTTTGACTATTTAACATTCCCTGTGGAAGTACCTTCTGATGTTATATCATTATTGGACCACTATTGTACTAAGAAAGCAAACCTTTCCTTTTTCTGCTCATACAAAGGTATTGTGAAAAAACAGACTTTGATATCAATTACCATTATAGGCCATGACATTGGTAACAAGGAAGGTAAAGGAATTCCGTGCTTTAAAGGACCCATTGGTTGACTTATTCTATGTACTGCTCTTGAATCTGTTACCATCCTTCATTTTCCTGATTTTTTTTTTACAATAAAACAGGGGATTCCATGGGCTACTAGACTCTTCTATATGGTGAGCCTCCAGTTGCTCTTGTCTAGTTGTTGAATTGCCTGCATTTTTTCTTTTGTTATGGCCTACTTCTCTTGCCACAGAGGTTTGTTTGATATCCATTTTAAGGGCAGGTCTGTTGGTATGTCTGCATGGGTATCCTTTCTAAATTTGGAAACTTAATACCTGTAAAGTTCTGTGTTTGGACAATGAACACAGATTGTGATTGTTCTTGGTTGCACATATAATACCTCCCCAGAAACATCTATGATTTCACCCATAATTTCATTATTGTCTCTTTTTATGATTGCAGGAATATCGATTTGAGTACCTCATTGTTGTAAAAGATCACTTCCCCATACATGTATGGGTATGTCAGCCACATAGGGTCTCAGCTTCCCTGTTTGCCCATTGGCCCCATATGTTTAATTAGTCATACACTTTGTCTAATTTGAGATAATTTACCAATTCCTGTAAATTGTGTATAAACGTTCCGAAGTGGCCAATCTGCATTCCAGGTATCAACTGAAAAGCTACTAGCAGTTTCTAACTGCTGCGAGGATGTACTATTATTATTATTATTATTATTATTATTATTATTATTATTATTATTATTATTATTTTGGTGTTGCCATTTGTACCTTTCCTATGCTCCAGTGGGTATTTTCGAACTCATCTGATATAGACAAAGCAAACTGAACTTAGTGGGTTATTTTTTAAAAAGAAGGTGACATGAATTGGGAGAGTAGACATACTAGTGTATTTATGAAGGTGGAAATAACAGGGAAAGTGGGCTTAGATATGATAAGTTTTATGATGTACAGGTATAAAATTCTAAAAGAATAAAGTTAATTTAAAAAGAAAGAGAAGAAAAAAAAATAAAACTAAGAGTGACTATAGATGGACTAGCGGAGGACTGTAGGGTTAATATCTAGATGCAGGTCGGAACAATGGCATGTGTAATACAACCAGTAGGTCAAAGCAGAACAGGATGCAATAAATATTGCAAATGCAAACGTCTTAACAGGGCTTTCTAAGCTAAATATTTTGATAGGACAGACTTGTCAGAGGAATTAGCAAAGACTAAGCGAGGTTAATGGAGATCTGA
Source organism: Acomys russatus (assembly GCF_903995435.1). Taxonomy (NCBI): domain Eukaryota; kingdom Metazoa; phylum Chordata; class Mammalia; order Rodentia; family Muridae; genus Acomys; species Acomys russatus. Next base: position 1,779,221 of record NC_067150.1, on the reverse strand, counting down.
TTGTGGTAAGAACTGATTTTTATGCATGAATATCCAATGAAGAGCAATTTTAATTTTCTCAAGAAAGAAACCTCTGTCTAGAGATTCCTCTATACAGAGTGCCAATCGAAATGTGTTCTCTACTAAGCTGAAGAGGAACTTTTAAATATGCACATGCTCAAAGTTAGTGAAGATAAATAAGTTTAGAAACCATTATAGATATTTTAGGATCATGATTTTCTCTTGAATGAAGAAACATATTTGAATTTATCATTGTATGAAAGCTTTGTGAATATGTGACTGTGTGTGATGTGACAGGTAGCAGCATGAAATTCCATTTTAGATAGATACTAAATTGACTATTCTTAAAGTGTTTTGTGAAAATTAATATTTGTGAATTAAATAACCATCTGTGTCTCACAGAATTCACATTAAAAGAGGGGAAACAGATAAACATATTTATATGTAATAAATAACTAAGTTACTAGTTAAAATAGGAAGTTATTCAGAGACTAAGAATGAAAGAAAACTAGAAATCTAGTCTAGGCATAAGTGATGGTAGCCATTCTGAATGAGTGAGCAAAATTAAGCATTAAGACACTGGACAAGAGAAAATACTCTCAGAGGAAAGAACAATCTTGGAACATACCAGTGGAAGGTCAAGATATAAATAGGGAATAATGTCTGACTTCATAAAATGCCAGAAGGAACCTGGTGTGGCTGGACTTTAGCTAATGAAAACAAAAGCATAGTAAAACATAAATCAAAATCATTTGAGTGTCACTGCATAAGGGACTTTAAGTGTTGTTTGAAGGCTTTGATTTAAATAAAATTAAAATTCATCAGAGGGTTATGAAAAGAGAAATAATACAACTAGCTTTCTGTTTCAAATTAATAACTTTATATCTTATGATTTGTTTTACTTACTCATATGTCTATTGTATTCTAAAATCTTCTAAGAATCACAAGAGTGACCTTAATATGCTAGGTAAATATTTAATATATTCTGTTATATAGCATAAGCCACTTCAGTCTTTTGTTCCAACCATACAAACTGATATGTACACCCCAGAATTTGCCATAAATATCTCATAATTGCTACGAATACCAGGTTTCCATATCTACAAATGTGAACACACACACACACACACACACACACACACACACACACACACCTTGAATAACCCAATTTAACTCCATAACTCATTAAATGGAATCCATCACTTCATAATACCATCTTCAGACAAACAACATGTATTTACTGAACATTTGATTTGGGCTTTGTCCCATAGTAGATGCATTAAGAAAGATACTATCTCTTTTCTACAAAAAAATGTTGGTGTATCATAGAGACAATGAAATAAATGAAAAAATCATGCAATATTCAAAACAATAAGGCAATTCTTTAAAATTCTTGGACACCCTCTTGAACAATCATCTTGATCTCACAACTTTCTGAACTGCACAGCAATAAAAGTGTCTAGGAACATTGCCCATACAATTATTTTAGTTGTATATCTCTTATAATATTAAATTTAGAATGCATTTTTATGTATACTTATGAGTATTTGCTATAAATTGTATTTGCTAATATTTGTTTTTTTACATTGCTGTGTTCATAATATGGTTTTGTATAAATATGTATCCTACCCATTCATATATCTATAGCTTTCTTCGATGAATATCATATTTTAACCTACATTTCATACATCAAATTTAGTATTGTAAGAAATCATGACTCACTGGGAAGTGATGGTGCACAATTTTAAGCCCAGCACTTGCAAGGCAGAGTCAGGTGGATTTCTCTGAGTTCAAGGGCAGCCTGGTCTACAAAGTGAGTTCAAGGACAGCTGGGCTGCTAAGCTCATGAAACCTTGTAACCAAAGAGATAGATAGATAGATGGATAGATAGATAGATAGATAGATAGATAGATAGATAGATAGATAGATACACAGATAGATAGACAGATAGATAGATAGATAGGGAAGGAAAAAAGAAATCATGTCTCACAATAGTCTTTTAAATTTTAATTTATTATAATTTATTCATATTATTTTCCAAGTATTATTCCTTTATTATATCTTCCCATTCCCACCTTCCCTCCACATTCTACCCTATTTCCCTCCTCTAGACCTATGACAGAAGGGGACCTTCTCCCCGATCATATGACCACAGCCTACCAGGTCTCATCAAGATAGCCAGCTTCTTCTTTCTCTGTGTGCAAAGGGTCTTCCCACTAAGAGAAGTAATCAAATTGGATGGCACCAGAATTCATGTCAGAGACAATCCCTACTCCCCCACAACTGCGGAGAATCAGCTGCCCATTGGCTATATCTGAACAGGGGGTCTAGGTTCAGTGCATGCACTGACTTTGGTTGGTATAAGAGTTTGTGCACTGCCCCTCCCCCACGCACCAGTCCAGATCTGCAGGCTTTAATGTAAGATCCAGCTACATCACTCCTGGGACTATATCTAAAAGATGTTCAAGGATATAACAAGAACATTTGTTCAACTATGTATACATCAGCTTTATTCATAATTGCCAAAATCTGAAAACATCCTAGATGTTCTTCAACTGAAGAATGGATAAAGAAACTGTGTGACATTTACACAATGGAATACTATTCGGCTATTAAAAATAAGAAAATCTTTAAATTTTCTGACAAATGGATGAAACTGGAAATGATCATCTTGAGTGAGGTAACCCAGACATAAGAAGACATACATGGTATATGCTCATTTATGTATGGATGTTAGTCAACCTTTGGGAGAGTCCACCCAGCCAGGGATCAGGACTGATGGTGGTACTCACTGCTGGAAGAATGGGGGCATGAAAGGACCCAGAGGGTTTATGACTCATGTGTTTATCACTTAGGTTATGAGTTGATAACATTCAGAGGAGCCAAACCTAGTGTTTACATGGCACCAAATTATTGACTGGTCTTGATATTTTAAAAAAACATATAAGGTGCTGAAAGGCCTTGCAGAGAATTGGCTGCTCATGTAACACTCCAGCCACAAGCATAAACAAATTCTTTCTTGTTTTATTTCATGGACCCTGAGCAAACTCATTTCACAGTCCTCCCAGGTGTCTACAACATTTATGATTTCCTCACACCTAAGCTCCCCCAAATAAAAACAAGAAACAGAAAAAGACTAAGCCTAATTTGTGTTGTTCATATACTCACTATAACATGCCTAAACTTCCAGTGGCCAAACTCTTAAAGAAAATGGAGTCCATCCCTTTCCACAAGCTTTGATGGCTGTCCGTCTATTCTGTTTAAGTTGTAAAGAACCTATCACAGTTTCACCATGATGTGCTGTCAGTACTCTGTACTTCACCAACACTATTGGGGAAGCTATCACAGAATTCTATTCTAATCATAAAATCTAAAGTACTTGGGAAAATATTACATTTTAAAACTCACAGTACAATCCAGGTACGGTGGCGCACACCTATAATCCCAGAACTCAGGGAGGCAGAGGCAGGCAGATCTCTGTGAGTTTGAGGCCAGCCTGGTAACATCACAATTCCAGGACAGTAAAGGCTTTACAGAAAAACCCTATCTCAACAACAACAACAACAAAAAAAAAAAAACCAGAAAAATAACAGTACAAATGTTACTGATAAAAAATTTAATATCCATCTCAAGGAATAAAACCAAAGTAAGTGTTTTATTCATATAAATAGGCTGATTTCAAAGTGGCATAAGACAAGAAGAAATGGCATGGCTACTGCTTCTTACAAAATAACACAAACAAATTCTATATTGTCTTGATTTTGATTAAAAACAGGCTAGAATGCACAAAACCTGGATTAAGTTGGAGGCTCAAATACTCTACATCTATGAAGTACCAAGAGAGTCAGGAAAATCTGCCTCTTCTTGACATCCTGGTCCTGAAAAATCATACTTCTGTGAAAAACTATAACACCAAGTCTCAAAAGCCATGCATACATAGAAAATAATATGACATTAAGAAGGAACCTACCAACATAAATAAATGTATCTTTAAAATATTTCTGGAATTAAAGAAACACTGGGGCTCTATAAGAAACAAACGCAGATTTCTCTTCCATCACAAAACACATAAATGACTAATGAAAACCATCTTGAAATCACTAATGAAAGCAATGCAAATGTAAACTTAAGTAATATCTTACATGAAAAGTGTTAGTATATTTAACTTTAAAGGAACCATTTTTTCAAAAAATAGACTATGAGCTCATGTGTGTCAAAGCCATAAATCCATAAATATTGTATTTTTGTTCTGTGGTAACTTTTTTCTCATATTGTGGGAAGAGCCTGGAACATATTGGCACAGGAGACAACTTCCTGAACCAAACACCAATGGCCCAGGCCTTAATGTCTACCATTAATAAATAGGACCTCATGAGGCTGAGAAGTTTCTGTAAGGCAGGAGACACTGTCAAGAGAACAAAACGACAGCCTACAGACTGGGAAAAAATCTTCACCAACCCTACATCTGATAAAGGTCTAATATCCAAAATATATAAAGAACTCAAGAAATTAAACACCATCAAACCGAATAACCCAATTGAAAAATGGGGCTTGGAACTAAACAGAGAATTCTCAACAGAGGAATATCAAATGGCTGAGAAACACTTAAAGAAATGCTCAACCTCCTTAGTCATCAGGGAAATGCAAATCAAAACAACTCTGAGATTCCATCTTACACCCATCAGAATGGCTAAGATTAAAAATTCAAGTGACACCACATGCTGGCGAGGATGTGGGGAGAGAGGAACACTCCTTCATTGCTGGTGGGAATGCAAACTAGTACAGCCACTTTGGAAATCTATCTGGTGCTATCTCAGAAAAATGCGAATAGGGCTTCCTCAAGACCCAGCTATTCCACTCCTTGGAATATACCCAGAAGATGCTCCAGCACACAACTAGAAAATTTGCTCAACCATGTTCATAGCAGCCTTATTCATAATAGCCAGAACATGGAAACAGCCTAAGTGTCCCTCAGTAGAAGAGTGGATAAAGAAACTGTGGTACATATACACTATGGAATACTACTCAGCTATTAAAAACAAGGAATTCCCAAAATTTGTGGATAAATGGATTGAGCTAGAAATGATCATAATGAGTGAGTTAACCCAGAAGCAGAAAGAATCAAATAGTATATACTCACTTATATCTGCATACTAGCCCAAGGGGCATGTCCCACGAAAGCCTTCACTTACCAGGAAACTGGGACAGAGGGGAAGGCATCCTATTGGGACTCTAAATGAGAGACGCATGGGAGAACAGCAAAATAAAAGGATCCAGAGGGTCCTAGAAATCTACAAGTAGAACAATATGATAGGCAGATTTGGGCCCAGGGGTCCCGCTCAAACTAAGGCACCAGCCAAGTACAATACAGGAGGTAAACTTTAAACCCCTTCCCAGATCTAGCCAATGGACAGAACATTCTCCACAGTTGAGTGGAGAGTGGGGTATGACTTTCTCACATACTCTGGTGCCTCACATTTGACCATGTCCCCTGGAGGGGGAGACCTGGTGGCACTCAGAGGAAGGACAGCAAGTAGCCAAGAAGAGACTTGATACCCTATGAGAATATATAGGGGGACGTAATCCCCCTCAGGAACAGTCATAGGGGAGGGGAATAATGGGAAAATGGGGGGTGGGGGAGGAATGGGAGGATACAAGGGATGGGATAAACATTGAGATGTAACAAGAATAAATTAATAAAAAAAATGCAAAAAAAAAAAAAAACACTCAAAAAAAAAAAAAATGAGTGAGTTAACCCAGAAACAGAAGGAATCAAATGGTATATACTCACTTATATCTGCATACTAGCCCAAGGGGCATGTCCCACGAAAGCCTTCACTTACCAGGAAACTGGGACAGAGGGGAGGGCATCCTATTGGGACTCTAAATGAGAGATGCATGGGAGAATAGCAAAATAAAAGGATCCAGAGGGTCCTAGAAACCTACAAGTAGAACAATATGATAGGCAGATTTGGGCCCAGGGGTCCCGCTCAAACTAAGGCACCAGCCAAGGACAATACAGGAGGTAAACTTTAAACCCCTTCCCAGATCTAGCCAATGGTCAGAATATTCTCCACAGTTGAGTGGAGAGTGTGATATGAGTTTCTCACGTATTCTGGTGCCTCACATTTGACCATGTCCCCTGGAGGGGTAGACCTGGTGGCACTCAGAGAAAGGACAGCAGGTTGCCGAGAAGAGACTTGATATCCTATGAGAATATACAGGGGGAGGTAATCCCCCTCAGGAACAGTCATAGGGGAGGGGAATAATGGGAAAATGGGGGGGGAGGAATGGGAGGATACAAGGGATGGGATAAACATTGAGATTTAACAAGAATAAATTAATAAAAAGAAAAAATATTTTAAAAAAAGAAATATAAAAAAAAAGAATTTCATACAAGATTTTATTCATGTTTGACCTCCATTAAAAACCTACTGTGTTTTTATTGCTATAAATACATGGAAACATGGGTAAATAGATCTCTCTTAGGTCATAAACTGTGGCCTATCCAACTGTGATAAATTAATATCTTGAAACAGCATTTTTTCCTGCTGTCTGTCCTTTGTGCATTAGCTATTTCTGTCCCTCTGTGCTATCCACATATTCTTCACTATGTGGCCATGTTTATAGGCCATCACATGAGACTGTGGCTCCTGAAGCATATTCAAATCTGTGTTGTTATCCTTCTAGAAAATGGCAGACTAGGAAATCAAATCGGACACTGCAAATCTGTTCATGGTTTTGCCCAGATGTGACACAGCATTGTGACTGACATTCATTAATGCAGTGGTTGAGTTACCCTGATTCGAGCAGAAACATAAATAAAAATAAAAGTCTCTAGGTTTTAGAAGGAATGCTTTAGAAATGCTTGAAGAATGTAGCATAGTCTCTGATAGATTTAGGACCACTTTGGGAAAAGATAATCTGCCACAATACCCATTTCAGATTAGTAACAATTACTACAAATAGTGGAGGGAGATAGTAAAAAATATTTTAAAATAGAACTTAAACCTATCTATATTATTTTATTACTTAAAATGACACTTTTAAAGTGTAATATATCTGCTTGTGGGTGCAAGGATGTTTAAAAAATATTCGTAGTGTTGCTTATATGTGTGTTTTAAGATTTTCAATAAGTGTTTCAGAAAGGTAGTACAGTACATTAGTAATTTTCTGTTGCTGTGATAAAAGAGCATGACCATATACAAGTTCAGGATATCTATAATATTTTGGTTTATGGTTCCAGAGGGAGAATTCACGATGGCAGAGCAGTGGCATGGTGACGAGAGGTGGGAACAGGAAGCTGAGAGCTTCTATCTTAAGCACAAGTAGAAGTGAAACATGGGTTTTAATCTCAAAATCTGTGAACAATAACATATTTTGTGCAGCATGAAGGAACCTCCCAAGTCTCTCCAAACAGTGCCAACAACTGGAAACCAAGAATTCAAATGCCCAAGACTATGTGAGACACTTCTCTTTCTTACTACCACATGATACTGTAACAAAGATGGGGAACGCGCATACATTCTCATCTGTGTGTAACTGGGTGTCAGATAACATGTAAACACGTTCATATTGGGAAGTTTTAGTAAGTCAGCTTCACAGATTACCTTTCTAAAGCAACTTAAAGATGATCCTATTTCAAAATAATTGAAAATACAGAACAAACTCCTCTACAGTACTGTTTCTGCTTCTCTTAAAAAGGTTCAATAATTTGTGATTTAAAACTCTTTTCATAAAATTACATTAAGTATTATGTGTCATTTCTGTAAGGTTTAGAGAATGGAAAAATGCATGGTTCACATTACATCATTGTAAAAATAGAATCACAATTTAAATATGAATTCCAACTTAGAACATTAGTAATTAACTGATCTTTTCCTGTTTGTAATTCTTTCATTCATTAATCATTGTGAGAGCCAGAGAACATTACAACTCAGTAGAAAATAAAAAGATACGAGTGTCAGCTAAGGTCAGTCACAGAACATAGCTTGCATTTTAATATATCATTTGTCTTATAGAAACTTAAAACTATTCAATCAAAAGGAGCTTAAATGTCACTAGTTCTATGGGAAAGATTAGCCATGTTGTAAATTACATTTATTTGAAGTCTTTTTTATTTGTCACTTAATCTAAATTTAATATCACATAGTGATTATTACATTAGGGCTCATCATCCTTGGAACACTGTTTACAGAAAGACATGTCTACCTCCTGTTATCCTCTTCCTACCATTTTTCAAACACATGTACAGCACATATTTATTAAACATATGGACTGCTTTGCTTCTCTTTAGACATGCTGTTTGTCCTTCCATGAGAACAATGGTGTACAGTAGTGAAACTGTTACAGACACTGGAAGCTCAGCTCGTTCATATCAGGCATTATTTGTTGTAAGACCTTATAACTTCCTGAAATTAGTATTTGATTTAAACATATTTTCCAAAATTTCAATATATTTATATAAATAGGAGTAAAAAAGCAAAGAAATGCTAAAATTCTAGTAAATATTTTAAAAGCTGTCTTGTGACTTATACAAGTGAGCCATGGCAACATTCTCTCTCTCTCTCTCTCTCTCTCTCTCTCTCTCTCTCTCTCTCTCTCTCTCTCTCTCTCTCTCTCCTCTCTCTCTCTCTCTCTCTCTCTCTCTCTCCTCTCTCTCTCTCTCTCTCTCTCTCTCTCTCTCATCTCTCTCTCTCTCTCTCTCTCTCTCTCTCTCTCTCTCTCTCATAAACACACATATACACAATTTCTCATATTCATAGTCTGTTCCTCTTTTACATACCATAAATAAATAAAACATTAAAAAGGGAGAATTCAAATAAAGCATGAGAAAATGTGTTCAATATCATAAATATCATAGTGAAACACTTTATTAGTTACTTTTCTCAATGCTGGGACCAAAGCATTGACCAAATACAACTTAAGGAAGATTTATTTTGGTTTAATTTGAAAGAGCACAGTCTGTTATTGTGGCAAACACATGGCTACAAGCTGTGCTTATCACCAGTATGTCGGAAAGATTTTATGTGTATACTTTATTAAAAGATTGCTATGAAATTACTATGAACATTTTTGTGATGGAAGTGTTGATGACCGGAGAAAATGTCTTCAAAACTGCAAATGGCCAATTTTAGGATAGGAAATTAAATATACTTAATTTCATAATGTGTCTATGGTTTCTTGGAGTCTCATTGTAACAAAGGCAAAGATTGCTATCTTAGATGTAAATGCCTACTAAATCTACCTAGACTGAAATTTTAAAGGAATCAGTGGAGATTAACGTTGCTTTAAACAACATTCACTCTCCTTTAATAGCTCAGATTATAGATTAGCAGGAATAGGGGGAGGTATGCTGAAGGTGCAGGTCAAATTAAACCAAAAGATGGCTCCAGCTTAGACAATATGGAGGAACCTATGCCCTGTCATATAATGAATTAGTAAGCTAATTATGTTGAATCACTATATGAACAGGTGAGAAAGAATTATTAACAAATAATGAGGACTCTAATTTGGTTGAGTCCTATCTTCAAGAACCAAGCATGAATTTTCTTTTCATATTAATTCCATGGTGATATTAGAAGTATTTCCTTTGCTTCTTGTTTTCATCTTCTCACAGATCAAGTCCTACTCTACAAAAAAGAGTTCCAGTAGCTCCCTGATTATCATAATACAGAAAACTAGAGAAGGTAAAACAAGCCTCTAATTTTTCCAATGAATGACCATGAAAAACTTAAGTATGGAAAGCTTTGGGTGTTTTCTCTGGGTCAAATTTACAGAATCTAGTCTATTCTGGTGGGAAGTGCATGGCAGTAGGAGTGTGATGAGCCTAGTCACACTATCTCAGAGTGCCAGGAAGAAGAGAGAGATAGATCCTGGTACTCAAGTCAATCCCCCCCCCCACACACACACACACACACACACACACACACACACACACACACACACCATTTTTGGCAGCCCAGCATTATCATCCACAAAATCAGGTTTTGTCTCCACACATTTTTCTGTCTACTCTAGATAATCTTTCAAATGCTAAAAAAACCTGGAAATTTCTCATCTCATAAAGGCATGCTTGGGGTTAACAAAATATGGATAATCCCATAATCCCTTACAAGCATGTTGAGAAGCTGGCCTTCTGGGTGCTTCTAGATTCTTTCATGTTGAAAATCAATGTTAACTAATTGCTTCTCTTGACAATTTTAAAACAAGAGAATCAGTGACACCAGGCACAAAGACTCACCAATGGGTTTCAGAATTTTTATTCTACATCCTTCCATCTTGGATCAAACTCATCCCTGAAGAGTGACACTCAGGACTTTCTTAGCCCTTGATACTTGTCTGATAATGAAGTCTCTGTCTTAATAGTAGTAATGTTGACCATTATGCCATTATTATCCTTATTGGCTTTAGTTGGTTCTCTTTCACATATGCTTTTGCTTTATTTGACTCCTAACATCAATCATGTACCTGAGATATAATCTTGATTTGAATATTTTTAAGACAAAGAAATACACATTACCTGACAACTTTTTCTTACTTAACAGAACACACTACTATGAAAGTGGCACTGGGCTCCAATCCTTATTATATCCCCATATTTGTAGTAAGTAATCATACCGAATAATTGCACTCAGATATGTGGTAGACATCAACTATAAATTTTCCTTCTGCTAGGATAGGATACTAGACATAAATGTATCTGTTACAAAAAATACCCAAGAATACATTACAGATAAAATAACTAAGCTCTGACAAAGGTTAGGAGAAGGCATACATGCTATGTTTCTCTGTTCTTCCTGAAAAGATGCTTTTGACAATGAGCTACAATGAAAAATACCCACACAGCAGTTCACTTTTAATTTATTTATATTTGTGGCCTCAAGAGATGACTTAGTAATTAAGAGTACTGTCTCCATCATAGGATTTGAGTTCAGCCCCTAGCATCCAGGGGAATCCATTGCCACCTTCAGACTTCCTTGGGGACACACCGCATGTTCACATAACCTTAAATTTTAATTATATTGTCACAGGATAGGAATGGATATTTAGTAACTCATCTCTTACTGAATGCACCAACTTAAAAAAATCAGAGTTCTGACAAATATGTTGATAATTAGATATTTAGACAAAAAAAAGAAAAAAAGGAAAAAGTACTACTGTATGCTACAACATTGATGGTGATTTAAAAGTCCAACTAAATTTAAGAGCCCCTATACTATGGATTTCTGTGTATGTGAAAAGTTCAAAGCATACATAGCTGTGCATAGAGGGCATAGATGAATGATTGCTTGACTGTGGCTGATATGCGTAAGATTTCTTTTAGAGATGATGAGAATGCTCTAGAATTATATAATAATAGGCAACCAAATAACTATATAAAACACTCAATTCATATTTTAGAACACTGGCTATTTTAATATATGTGATGGGTAATTTACATGTTCTACCAAAAGAGGATGATGGAATTTGCCTTTTCGGTGTTCTACTCAGCATAGGGAACTGTGCCTGACAGCTCTTATTCTTCAATATATGTGTCCCAAATAAATAAATAAATAAATAAATAAATAAATAAATAAAGTACCATACATCATGTCATATTATAAATGGAAGGCTAAATACAGTGAGATTAGGGAGAGAGAAAGGGAGGAATTATGGAGAGGAGGAAGAAAAAGAGAGAGGGAAGGAGGAGAGAACTTGGAAGGAAGGAGTTGAGAGAAGAGAGAAGAAAAGGGAGAAGGGTCAAAAGTCCAGCCTATTTTTTGAGTGATTTTTCTATACAAATCTCCTTTCTCTCTGAAATTAAGTGCATACAGAAAATTATGAATTCTATAGAAAATAAGATTCACATCTGGCAAGCTATTTTTGATTTACTGAGCTACAAATAGCTTTGAAAACACTTGCTATTGCAGACTTGCATAATCAATCATTTGTTGCTTCCCTCTGCATATCAGCATCAGCTTCACTTCACCAAGCTGTCCCCTCCCTCACTTCCAAACATTAAAGGAAGTCACAACACACTTCATTCATTTTTGAACTCACTAATAGTGGGAAAATGCAGGGACACATTCTTAGAAATACAACTTTTTGTGGATGTATGAGGTTGCCAAAACAAATAACCAAAACACTATGAATGTAACATTTATATAATCCCTGATTGGTTCATGGTTCTTTTAGGTATATGTACTTTATTTTATTTATGTATAATAATATAAATATATATGTAAAATAGAAATATAATTTAAAAATTACTAATAAAAAAAATCCATATGTTGATGATTGTGTTTCCCGCCCACTGAGGTTACAAGGGCTGATGCTGCCAGTGCATTTTATCAAAACCTCTACTTCATAAACCTTGCTTATGTTTGACAGCAGTTTACTAAAAGGCTAAAAGCCTTCTTTAGGTGTGCATTCCCAAACCAGTTGTGTGTACAATATACTACAGAGTAACGACAAGACAATCTCTACCGCCATTAGAGGCCCAGTTGCATGCTTGAAAGCAGCACTCATGCAGTAACAGTCAATTATTGCCATAAAATCACACATAAGAAACTTTAAAAAGAGTTTTCTAAGTTCACATTTCCAGGAAGTCTCTACCTATTGCCAGAGACATCTTAAATATCTTTCCCATTCCTTATGCTGTCTCCATCATTTCATTTATCTTGCATCTGTGGCTTCCTCCATGTTTTGAGAAGCATGTTTGTGAGGCTAGTCTTCCAAGCCTTATCTAGAGTCCTCTGTACTTTTTGTCTGTTGTGAGTACAGTGATGAGAAAAGAATGAAAACAAATAACAAAACACCCCAGCCCTTCTTTCATGTAGAGAATAGAATGGATTCATGTCCTTTCTTGCTGTTGCCGTGAGCAATCAGTCCTCCCTTTTGCTTCACATACATGACCTAGAAAATTTCAGAGCTCTTCAGATGTCAGCAACAGCTCTGTGGTAGGAACTGTGCTCAGCTCTAGGGAAACTTAAAAACCTTTGCATTCTCTTTTGGGTTTGACCTTGGATTGATGGAATCTGTATCTAAAAACAGCAAGGACTTTTACCTCACTTAAGGATGAGCCAATGAGGGTTTTCGTTTTAGTTAGCTTTAGTTTCTGCATTCTTTTCTTGCCATGGTGAGGCTAATAATAGTGTGAGGTGGCAGCTGAGTGGGACTTACACCAAAGGAGTTTAGAAATACACCGCACCCCCAAAGAAATACACATGCAGAAGATTTTTTAGGGGAAGGGTCTTAGCATTATGTCAGTTTTCAATAGAAATTCAAGAGGAGAAATTCGAAGGCGTCTGACTAGCCATGTGAGAAGGATGACTGCTAAGTGTTACTAAGACCAATCATTTGCTAGTCAGTTTAATGTCTAAGACACTGTGAAGGGGAAGAGCATTGATGTGTCAGTGAGAGGTTGAAGTAAAACTTCCACCGTTACAAAAATGTATATGTTTAAAACTAATTAATTCATCTTCTAAGTCAGCATTCAAACTTCTTGAAATAAATTTTATCAGTGAAAAATGTTTAAATAAATTCCAATTATTGATGCTATAATCTACCTGTAGGAGTGTTCAACCCATAATCCTCAGGGACCATGTATTCTTGGATTTCTATGAATGAGGCTTATCCTAAAATAATAAACTTCTGTTTTAGTTAATTTACCAGTATGGTCTAATAATGTTTATTATTAGGCCTATAATTATTATTATGGCAGCATTTTCTAACCTGCTAGAAATCAATTAAGAAAAAGACATCTGTTATATTTTAAAATACCCTTTCTTAACCTGGGGCAGGGCAGATATTAATCTCCTAAATTATTTCCAGTAGTGGGACAGATATGAGATACCTGCCCTAAACCTATGTCATCTGTTTCTAATAATTTCTATCAAACTATCCCCTATCTATAATCCCAAATACTTGCTAATTGTCATAATCTGGGCCAAGTCTCCATCCACACTAGCCATGTGCTTCTCCTCTCCTAACCTATTGTTCAGCCTTCTTCTTCTCCCCTCTCCTCAGGTTTCTCTCTCTCCAGATTCTCTCCTTCTCCCCAAGCCCTGAAACCTTAGCCATGACTCTCCCACTTCCCCTGCCATGATGTGATGTCATTTTATTGATCTAACAGTTTAGGATCTTAGACAAAGTACAGGTGGAGCAGAAACAGCAAGCAGTAATTAGCATCAAAATACATTAAACCAACTTCAAACAAACTTCAAACTTTATGAAAACATTTCATAATTTTTTCATGCTCAATTGTGCCATTCATGAATGTAAACTCTGAAGATGACAATGCCTTGCCATATCACTATGTCACAAGGAGGAACAGTGCTAAAGTTAAAAATATAGAACACTTTCTATTATATATATTCTCATGTTGGTCATTAAAATTCATTCAACTTATTGAGAACTTAACTTGACAGTCAGTATGTTAACATAAACACACTTTATTTAAGCTTGAAACAACACTTTAAGGTAGGTACTATATTTTCATTTTACATAGGTCATGGGACCTAGATAGATTAAAAACCATGTCTTAGATTGTATAACTTGCCATGAAATGTGGCTATAGTTTCCATTTATGTCTAACTCCACAAATGACACATAGAGCAAGCTTGCAATGTTGCTCAGTTACTTTACAGAAATAATGATTTTGAAAGCAAGTTCGATTTCTTTTCTTCAATGTTATGGATTGCTTTTTCATTCAACTTTCATGAGGAATATCTAACAAGCTTGTAGATATCTTACTCCTACAAGGAATTTAGATTGGGATCTAATGCCATGGTCAGGTTACTTCATAACAATCCTGACAATTAGGCAGCAGTCCTAATAGTAAGAATTCTGTACACGGCCTAACACATTTGCAATGATCTCAGCTTGCAGCTGTGGGAACAGGCATTATTAAAATCTAGAAAAACAACCATTTTCAAGTGAACATAGAGTGTGATATAAAACACAATATGTGAAGTTGCTCCATTTGAATAAAAGTAAATGCATAGGTAAAACAGTCTACAACAAAGAAAAATGGAATTCTGCGAATTGCCTGATGCCAAGATTGCTCAAGCAAAGGAAGTTAGATCTTAAGGATTTATTTGTGGGAATTACTAATATGAAACCTGTCTTTTCCTCCATTTTGTATTTTAGTATTTTGTATTTGTATTTTAGAGGCACTTGTGTAAATACATTATCGCTGTTATGGCTTATGGCCTGATTCCTCTTAGACAATATATCACTTGTACCTTCAATTTTTATTTCTTTTCATTGCTTGTCACTAAATAACAAAATTATTTTTTCTATAACTTTACTTGAAATGAAAATAAAATACATATGGAAAACATGTTTAATTGATCTAGGCATAGTGGTGCATGCCTGTAATGCTATCCCAGAGAGAGACAGATGCAGGCAGATCTCTATGAGTTCAAGACCAGCCTGGTCTACAAAGTGAGTCTAGGACAGGCAAGGCTGCACAGAAAAAAACCCTGTCTCAAAATACCAAATATATTTTATCATTTTAAAACAAAAATACACCTCTTTTCCTCCATTTGTATTTTTATTTCCCTCCCTCATGGAGACTATGTAGCATTTAATGAAAGCTTATAGACTTTGTACTTATAATTATTTTGTATGTGTATAGTATTGATTTTGTTAGTAATTATTAAAACATTACAGAGTCTCTTTATCTTGTCCTTTTTCTACATCCCACATTGATATAGTTTATAAAACCTCATAATTTTTCTACTTGGTCATCAATATCTTGTGGTTTTTGTAATTTTTCATTTAGTACAGGTATTATTCTCTCTAAACAGTCCTTGCTCAGTCTAGACCTTTTTGAACCACTGCTCCATTTCCTGCTGGTTATCTTCTAACTATAGGACCAGTAACTCTTCTAATTATTTTCCTTTCTGTCTTCCAATGTAATGCAGGTGTTGAAGAATTGTGGGAATTTGCTGTATCTACTGGCTCACCTCCTATATGTGTCTTAGCCTCCTGGAGTTTAATTTGCTTCCCTCTCTCCTAGGCGCTCATAAAGATTCACAAAGACTTTCATCCCAGGAAAATTTGATATTTACAATGTCAGGTTTTTCTGTCACAAGACTTTGAGAAAGACAATTTCCCCATTTGTATTTTCCATGTGCTTATTGGCAATATCCTTACGTCCTGCTGTTTTCCTATACACCTGACCTTGCCTTCTTTGTCTTGGTAAGATCATACTCTTCCTCTCATCCTTTAAGTTCATGCACCCTATGTTTCTAATCTGAATCTTTTTTCTGAACATTTCTCTCATCCAATTTTAACCATTTTTATGTTTTAGGTACCTAATGTCAATAAAAAATATAGTGCTACTATCCACAAAACTATCCCATCATCAATCATATGACACATATTAGTTTTTATAGTACTTAAATTATACATCTGATGTAAAGAAAGTTCATGTTTTTACTACTCTTTATTTGTTAGTTGTTAAATTATTATATTCATTATTAATTATTTCCTGTGGCTCTATAAAGAAGGTTCATCATTCATACTTTGTAAATAAAGAATTCTGATCTTAAAGAATGCAGAAAAATTTCCAAGTGATATAATTTGTTATAGCAAAGATAGGATTGGAATGACATTCTTTTAGCTTTAATGTAATTTCATTTATCTTTCCTTAATAGCTTAACACCTTAATCATTGTGATTTCATAATTGATAATCAACTAGAGCATGTAGAATTCTGATTTGCAAAGTCATTTGAATGTAACTCACTCATCTCTGATCATACAGTCGGGTTAATTCAAGTCTCTAAATACTGCTTTGCCTGAGAAATGGGAGAAATTCAGGGCTTACAAAATTTAGCTCCTGTGCGAATTTATGCCACAAACCATTCTATTGTGCTTCCAGCTAAAATTGAGCAATATCAACTATGATGAATTAATATAACTTCAAATCAGCTTAATTCTACAGTATTCTATTTTGGATATAGTCCATATTGAAAGATGTAATATGGTGTAATGTGTTTATAACATTAGAAGATTATGTCAATTCAAGACAGAGGTTTTTGCAGACTGTAAGAAAAAAGAGCAAAAATCTACTGGCTGGTAATTTTGTCAGTGGTATTAAATGTACATGGAAAGAATCAATGATGATAGTACTCACCAGTCAGGCATGGTTATTCTTCCATTACTAACCATTTTTAAGAATACCAATTTTGTGTTTACAGGATTTTAGATCAATTAATATTTACACTGTTATACTTCCTGTAGAAGTCCTTCAATTCTAGGCTAACAAATCAAGTGATCTAGAAAGGAGAATATCTGTAAGTGGACTTAATCACGAATGGCCAGACATTTAATCACTCATATGTGTAATACAACTTACAAAATGAAATCGACATGCACCACAGATTTCTGGAGTGATGACTGTGTAAAAAATGCTAGAATGCTAATGCACATGGAGGTCCTTCTGTGTTCCACATCCCTTTTCTTGTACATCTTTCCCAGCTGGCTGATTTTGAGATATAACTGAAATCACACAACTTCTTTACCCAATTTGGCATACATATTTATACAAAAAATACTTTGGTTTTACAAGGAATTTCTTAATAATGGTTTGAAATCACCTATGTGCTAATATTTTTGCCCATTTTATCTGTACAACAAAGTTTAGACAATGCAAACACCCAAAACACTTTTCAGAGCCTGACATCACTAACACAAAAGAAAATACACAGCTTGATAGCTGGTATGATGTTTAAATGTATTCTGTAAACAACTTTTCTTCATCACTCAATCAGGAAAAACTGCCTTGTTCCTTCCTGTTATGAATTCTTCCACCCCAACTAATGATGCAGAAAGGTTTAAATTTTATCTCTTTTCTCCTTGGTAACTGGTTCTTAATGGTAAATTTTATTTTAATTTTCAAAAAATTAATGTCTGAGGCTGAAAACATGGCTCACTACATAACATGCTTGTTGCTGAAGAGTGAAGATGACAGTTTGGATCTAGCCTGTAATCCTAAATTTGGAAAGCAGAAACCATGGGTTCCCAGGGCAAGATAGCTATTTATACTCTCCAAATGAGTAAGCTCAGGCTTCAAGTTAGAGACACAGATTCAGTGTATGAAGTAGAATAGCAGTAAGATATTGAATGTCAATCTTTGTGTTCTAAACATATTCATATGCATGTATACACACATATACATACATACCACCCTTGGTTGGATTCAAGGCTCAGTATCGTATTTTTCTATAACACACTAATAATCTAGTTTGTAAGCTTCACCTTTGTTCTTTAAGTCATTCCGGTGAATGACTAATGGCAAAAAGAGACTCAGAAAATTGTTTATTCATAGGCAGTTCATAAAAATTACACATGACAGCTTGGAAATTTGATTGATGTCCGATGATAGTGTCAGAATTTAACTTAATTGTAAAGTACACAGAAAGTCATAGAATTAATTGGCATGGAAGCTCATCAACTTACCTACAGAATCAGACATGTTGTGAAATAAGATAAATGTCTCATAGAGGAGAATTGACCCTCAACTCACAATTTGTCTCCTGGTTGGACTTCATAAGGCAGCAGAGATTGAGGCAAAGGTCAACCAATCACTGGCTCAAATTAAGACCCACCCCATGGGAAAGAGAATACCTAACACTATTAATGATGCTCTGCTCTGCTTGCTAACAGGAACCTAGCATAACTGCCTACTGAGAGGCTGCATCTGGCAGCTGATTAAAATAGATGAAGAGACCCACAGCCAAACCATAGGTAGAGTTCAGGGAGTTTTGTGGAAGAGTGTGGGGAAGACCTCAGGGAACTGGAGTGGTCAAGGACATCACAAAAAGATCTATACAGTCAACTAACGTGGGGTCATGGTGTTCAAAAAATGCACCCCCTACCAAAAAACAAGCATGGCCTGTACCTAAGCATCCTACACACATGTCACAGATGTAACAGCTTGTTCTACATGTGGGTGCTGTAGCAATGGGAGTACGGGCTGTCCCTGCTTCTGTTGCCTGTCTTTGGGTACTTTTCTCATAGCTGAGCTGCCTTGTATGACGTCCGTGTCAGAGGAAAAGCCTGGTTGTCAGTGTACGACGTACTTGTGGAGGGACGCCTTTCTCTGGGCACGAAGGGAGGAGGATGTAGGAGAGGTGCAAAGTTGGGACTGAGGGTAGAGGGAGGCGGGCTGTAATCAGGAGACTATAAAGTGAGCAGATAAATAAATTACTTAAAAAATAAAACATGCAGTTTTAGAATAGGTTACACATTTTTTGTGTGTATGTAAATTGCTTTTTTATTTTTGCACACAATCACATATACATGCTCACATATGTATGTTTCTACACATGCAAATGGCTCAGTGAGTAAGAGAACATTTTGCTTTTCAAGATATCCCTAGTCAGTGTTTGGCAACCATGTCTGTGGGGATCATAACCTGTGGGCCAAACCAAAAGGAACCAGAATCAGAATACTGTGACCCAGAATAAAGCCTTGTTCTCTTAAATTGTTTTTTTTTTTTTTAGGCATTTTACCACAGCTGCAAGAAAATTGATTAATTTGCAAATTCTAACATAGCTGTCAGTATTTTTACATCAATTGTCTATATTGCTTATGTTCAAGTAACATTTATTTTATTTCATAATAATCTCAAATCACACTAGGCCTGATGCAAGCAGGTCAATATACATCCACCAAAGTAAAATCTCTTATCATGTGCATATGTAGGAAAATTAAATATAATGTATGCCTACTGGATGTTAATTCATCATATCAAAGCAGATTATTATATAATAAAATCAGCATTATTTTATAATCAGTAGTAGTAATGACATATAATTGCTTAGTATCATATTGTTTCTTGTCAGGTATTTAGTCATATATATATTTATTTATTTATATCATATGTATGCATATATATGCACATGCATATGTGTCACACCTCTAAAGCAAACCATTAGTTTTAGTTATAAGCAAATATAATTAAGATGCAAAACTCATCCACATGCATATTAAATAGAATAGCCAATTTGAACTCAAATTATAACTATAAATAATCCCCAATGTAGTACTTTCTTACCCTTTGGAATATTTTTGTAAAACAGGTCTATGAGAGTAGGAAATTTGAGTTCATGAAAGCTATGCTGAAACCAAAAGTGTTTTAAGTCTGAATTGAAAACTTTTTCTTCAAGATGGCTCATGTGAAACCTGAACCAACTTGTGAAGTGAACTCACCTGCTAGCTCTGTTAAGTTCCCCACTCATCTTTTCAGTTTTTAGGGTTTCTTTTTATTTTTAATGAATTTATTTTTTACATATACAATTAAATTATTATACATATATACAATAAACTACCTACAGCAAGAATAATATGAAATAAACAGGAATTATATAAATGTTACAGTCATAGTGTTTTGGCTATTTGTATTTGGCAACTTTTCCTATCTTGATGAGTCTAAAATTCTGAATGGAAATCAATGTCTATCATATCTCATCTTTATCAACTTAAAATATCTATTTAGCCCTAAAGACATCTTAACCCCAAAACAACTAGCTTAGTTATAAAACTAAACTATTTGGTTTTCAACTCATCAGAGACTTGAAAAGGAATAAAATCAATTACCTGAGTAGATAGAAAGTGCATGTTAGCAGCTTCTTAAATGAGAAGATGACAGAGACAGTTCGCTACCTGAACAGTCATCCAAAACTCTATATAATGTTGGAGCATCATCTTCAGCCTTCTGGACCAATGTAAGTGACAGATATGTTTGTGAGGCAAGAACTATTGAGGACTTGCTTACCCTGGCTTGGCAGAGTTTGACCACCAACTTTGCCTGCATCCAAGCTTGACCAGTTTTAGGCAGAATTCTGTCTCTGGTAGAAATGAGAACATTTTACCCAGTGGCTTGTTTGCCACATTTGAAGCTATATTAATAAACAGGTTCTGTGATGATCATGGTCTTCTCTGAACTTGGCTGGGTGTTGCCGAGAGTTAACCTGTCTCATTGGCAAAGAATCTTTAATATAATAAAAAACATCTTTAAATGTTATATTTTGTGTGTCTCTGAGGTTTTTGAAAACCTTATCTAACTATTTACCCTATCTTTCTATAGAATCATATCTATCTGTTCCATCTTAAATGTTTAATCTTCTGATAAAAATAGACTAGTAACTGATATGAATCTGATTTTATCAACTAACAATTTACTTGTGTAACATAAATTAGCCTAAGCAGCGTAAAATAACACTTCCAAAGTATTGGAAGTGAACTTTGAGTTATAATTGAGCTGGGGGCTAGAGAGATGGCTCAGTGGTTACGAGTGCCACATGCTCTTCCAGAGGTCTGGAGTTCAATTCTCAGCAACCACATGGTGGCTCATAACCATCTATAACATGATCTAATGCATCTTCTGCAGATCAAACACTCATATATAATAAATAAATAAGTCTTTAAAAATAATTGAGTTGTATGGGTAGAATACTACACATTAGAGAAGAAGTATGTATGATATGTGTGAAAAATACTGTTAAATCTGAATTCAATACCAATGTCTCTAAAATTTAAATTATTTTGCATCTTATACAAAATTCTATGCCAGTAAATTAAAAATAACCTTGGGAATAATAATTAAGGAATTACGTCTAGGAGTGGAGTGGATTCACCAATCAACTTTTTGTCCAATCATCCCTATATAATTCTGTATTCCCTCTTCTTTCTTTTCAACTTCTATCTCCAAGTCTAATAATGAAAGATAAAGTAAAAGAGAGAGATCCCTAAGCCCCTCCTAGTTTTCTTTCTAAATAAGACCAATAATAACTTATAACCTACTCCCAATGAAAATAAACATCTGTGGCCCAAGAAAGCAACCAAAAACCTACCCCTGAGAGAAATAGGGTGTCATTTTCTTTTTTTTTTTTTTTTATTTTTTTTTTTTTTTTTTTTTTATTAATTTATTCTTGTTACATCTCAATGTTTATCCCATCCCTTGTATCCTCCCATTCCCCCCCCCATTTTCCCATTATTCCCCTCCCCTATGACTGTTCCTGAGGGGGATTACGTCCCCCTATATATTCTCATAGGGTATCAAGTCTCTTCTTGGCTACTTGCTGTCCTTCCTCTGAGTGCTACCAGGTCTCCCCCTCCAGGGGACATGGTCAAATGTGAGGCACCAGAACACGTGAGAAAGTCGTATCACACTCTCCACTCAACTGTGGAGAATATTCTGACCATTGGCTAGATCTGGGAAGGGGTTTAAAGTTTACCTCCTGTATTGTCCTTGGCTGGTGCCTTAGTTTGAGCGGGACCCCTGGGCCCAAATCTGCCTATCATATTGTTCTACTTGTAGATTTCTAGGACCCTCTGGATCCTTTTATTTTGCTGTTCTCCCATGCGTCTCTCATTTAGAGTCCCAATAGGATGCCTTCCCCTCTGTCCCAGTTTCCTGGTAAGTGAAGGCTTTCGTGGGACATGCCCCTTGGGCTAGTATGCAGATATAAGTGAGTATATACCATTTGATTCTTTCTGCTTCTGGGTTAACTCACTCATTATGATCATTTCTAGCTCAATCCATTTATCCACAAATTTCGGGAATTCCTTGTTTTTAATAGCTGAGTAGTATTCCATAGTGTATATGTACCACAGTTTCTTTATCCACTCTTCTACTGAGGGACACTTAGGCTGTTTCCATGTTCTGGCTATTATGAATAAGGCTGCTATGAACATGGTTGAGCAAATTTTCTTGTTGTGTGCTGGAGCATCTTCTGGGTATATTCCAAGGAGTGGAATAGCTGGGTCTTGAGGAAGCCCTATTCCCATTTTTCTGAGATAGCACCAGATAGATTTCCAAAGTGGCTGTACTAGTTTGCATTCCCACCAGCAATGAAGGAGTGTTCCTCTCTCCCCACATCCTCGCCAGCATGTGGTGTCGCTTGAATTTTTGATCTTAGCCATTCTGATGGGTGTAAGATGGAATCTCAGAGTTGTTTTGATTTGCATTTCCCTGATGACTAAGGAGGTTGAGCATTTCTTTAAGTGTTTCTCAGCCATTTGATACTCCTCTGTTGAGAATTCTCTGTTTAGTTCCAAGCCCCATTTCTCAATTGGGTTATTCGGTTTGGTGGTGTTTAATTTCTTGAGTTCTTTATATATTTTGGATATTAGACCTTTGTCAGATGTAGGGTTGGTGAAGATTTTTTCCCAGTCTGTAGGCTGTCGCTTTGTTCTCTTGACAGTGTCTCCTGCCTTACAGAAGCTTCTCAGCCTCATGAGGTCCCATTTATTAATGGTTGACATTAAGGCCTGGGCCGTTGGTGTTCTGTTCAGGAAGTTGTCTCCTGTGCCAATATGTTCCAGGCTCTTTCCCACTTTTTCTTCTAAGTGAGTTAGTGTCTCTGGTTTTATGTTGAGGTCTTTTTTTTTTTTTTTTTTTTTTTTTTTTTTTTTTTAATTATTATTTTTTTTATTAATTTATTCTTGTTACATCTCAATGTTTATCCCATCCCTTGTATCCTCCCATTCCTCCCCCCCCCCATTTTCCCATTATTCCCCTCCCCTATGACTGTTCCTGAGGGGGATTACGTCCCCCTATATATTCTCATAGGGTATCAAGTCTCTTCTTGGCTACTTGCTGTCCTTCCTCTGAGTGCCACCAGGTCTCCCCCTCCAGGGGACATGGTCAAATGTGAGGCACCAGAGTATGTGAGAAAGTCGTATCACACTCTCCACTCAACTGTGGAGAATATTCTGACCATTGGCTAGATCTGGGAAGGGGTTTAAAGTTTACCTCCTGTATTGTCCTTGGCTGGTGCCTTAGTTTGAGCGGGACCCCTGGGCCCAAATCTGCCTATCATATTGTTCTACTTGTAGATTTCTAGGACCCTCTGGATCCTTTTATTTTGCTGTTCTCCCATGCGTCTCTCATTTAGAGTCCCAATAGGATGCCTTCCCCTCTGTCCCAGTTTCCTGGTAAGTGGAGGCTTTCGTGGGACATGCCCCTTGGGCTAGTATGCAGATATAAGTGAGTATATACCATTTGATTCTTTCTGCGTCTGGGTTAACTCACTCATTATGATCATTTCTAGCTCAATCCATTTATCCACAAATTTCGGGAATTCCTTGTTTTTAATAGCTGAGTAGTATTCCATAGTGTATATGTACCACAGTTTCTTTATCCACTCTTCTACTGAGGGACACTTAGGCTGTTTCCATGTTCTGGCTATTATGAATAAGGCTGCTATGAACATGGTTGAGCAAATTTTCTTGTTGTGTGCTGGAGCATCTTCTGGGTATATTCCAAGGAGTGGAATAGCTGGGTCTTGAGGAAGCCCTATTCCCATTTTTCTGAGATAGCACCAGATAGATTTCCAAAGTGGCTGTACTAGTTTGCATTCCCACCAGCAATGAAGGAGTGTTCCTCTCTCCCCACATCCTCGCCAGCATGTGGTGTCGCTTGAATTTTTGATCTTAGCCATTCTGATGGGTGTAAGATGGAATCTCAGAGTTGTTTTGATTTGCATTTCCCTGATGACTAAGGAGGTTGAGCATTTCTTTAAGTGTTTCTCAGCCATTTGATACTCCTCTGTTGAGAATTCTCTGTTTAGTTCCAAGCCCCATTTCTCAATTGGGTTATTCGGTTTGGTGGTGTTTAATTTCTTGAGTTCTTTATATATTTTGGATATTAGACCTTTGTCAGATGTAGGGTTGGTGAAGATCTTTTCCCAGTCTGTAGGCTGTCGCTTTGTTCTCTTGACAGTGTCTCCTGCCTTACAGAAGCTTCTCAGCCTCATGAGGTCCCATTTATTAATGGTTGACATTAAGGCCTGGGCCGTTGGTGTTCTGTTCAGGAAGTTGTCTCCTGTGCCAATATGTTCCAGGCTCTTTCCCACTTTTTCTTCTAAGTGAGTTAGTGTCTCTGGTTTTATGTTGAGGTCTTTAATCCACTTGGATTTGAGTTTTGTGCAAGGTGACAAATATGGGTCCAGTTTCATTTTTTTACACATAGACCTCCAGTTAGACCAGCACCATTTGTTGAAGATGCTATCCTTTTTCCATTGAATGGATTTGGCTTCTTTGTCAAAAATCAAGTGACCATATGTGTGTGGATTCATATCTGGGTCTTCGATTCGATTGATAGTGTACATAAGTGACCCTCAAAACTCCACCAGAGAACTCCTAAAGCTGATAAACACCTTCAGCAAATTGGCTGGATACAAAATTAACTCAAAAAAGTCTGTAGCCTTCCTATACACAAATGACAAGCTTGCAGAGGAAGAAATTAGGAAAACCACACCCTTCACATTAGCCACAAGCAATATAAAATATCTAGGAGTTACCCTAACTAAGCAAGTGAAGGACTTGTATGAAAAAAATTTCAAAACTCTGAAGAAAGAGATTGAAGATGACCTGAGAAGATGGCGTGATCTTCCTTGCTCATGGATCGGGAGAATTAACATAGTAAAAATGGCCATCCTACCAAAAGCAATCTACAGATTCAATGCAATCCCTATCAAAATAACTACACAATTTTTTAAAGACATTGAAAGTTCAATTCTGAACTTCATATGGAAAAACAAAAAACCCAGAATAGCTAAAACAATCTTGTACAATAAAAGATGCTCCGGAGGAATCTCCATACCTGATCTCAAACTGTACTATAAAGCAATAGTACTTAAAACAGCATGGGTGTCATTTTCTTAAGGTTTACTCAGGATTATTTGGAATGAATAATATCTTTGTAGTGGCCTAAATAAAATTGGGGGAAATAATTAAACAAACTAGGAATGGCATTTGTGGTCCAGTTTCTAAGTGTTGAGAAATTCCAAGTTTAATTAGAGTCCTGTGTAGGACAGTCTGAAATGATGGACCAATTGGGACTGGAAAATTTCTTCAGAGCTGTCTTGGGAGCTGCCCTGTTCTGATGAGGAACAGCAACTGAAGCACTGGGTGCTGTAACATAAAAGATACAGGATGTCAGTGTCCAGCATGCACAGAGGAATGAATTCTGTCAAGTCTGATGCAAAGGATACAGATTTAAATGGAGAATTCTCAAAAGGGGCATCTCAAGAAGCTAATAAATAATGAAAATTTGAGCAGAGTGTAGTGCAACACACTTAATCCCTGTACTCAGCATGTAGAGGCAACCTTGTCTCTGAGGTCTAGGCCACCCTGATCTACAAAGAAATTTCCTGTGCACCTAGGGCTACAGAAAGAAACACTGATTCAAAAGAAGGCAGAAAAGGAAAGAATGAGAGAGTGGAAGAGAGAGAGAGAGAGAGAGAGAGAGAGAGAGAGAGAGAGAGAGAGAGAGAGATTTAACGTTCTTAGTCATCAAGGAAATGCAAAGCAAATCTTCAAGAGTTCATTTTAGGCCCATCAAAATGGCTAAGATAAACAAACCAAAACGCAGCCCATGCTGGTGAGGATATAGAGTAGGGGGAACACTTACTGTTTTCTGTTGGGAATGCAAACTTGTACAGCTACCGTGGAAATCAGGGTGGTTGTTCCTTAGAAAG
The DNA here is from genome assembly GCF_903995435.1 of Acomys russatus. Classification (NCBI taxonomy): domain Eukaryota; kingdom Metazoa; phylum Chordata; class Mammalia; order Rodentia; family Muridae; genus Acomys; species Acomys russatus. Next base: position 1,752,740 of record NC_067150.1, on the reverse strand, counting down.
ATGAGACTAGATCTACTTCAATATTGAGCATATACACAAAGGTTGTTTTATTCTACCACAGAGACACTTAATCAACCATGTTCACTGCTTTTCTACTCATAATAGCAAGAAATTGGAAACAACTTCCATATACTTTGTTAAGGTTACAGTGATCTGCTGAAGAAACACACCAAGGCAGTATGCAAAAACAAAGAGTGTTTTAAGTTTAGCATGCTAGGGTCCCCTCTCTCTTCTGGAGGGCAGCCCCAAAATGAGCACACAGGCTCAATTTATAGACAGTTGGAGGGAACTGTGACAACAGGATCAAATCAGAGTGTACGAGGGGATTTAGGAGTAGCTGTTTGGTTATTGGGGACTTTTGAGTCACTGAAGTTTTGGCTATTACTCAGGAATTGGGCTTTAATTTGATTGGATGGGGCCAGATGTGTTCTTTAACGAGCCTATGAAGTAATAAAAACATGGCGTCTAGTCAGTTTGTTCTATAAGCTGATTAGCTGCCCATGAGCTGTCCATAACTTGTGGTTTTTCCCAGGAACTGTTAGAAACTTGGCCTACTTAGAAAGAGTGGAAACCTGAAGCCTGTCATGAAGTTGGTCTAGTCAAGTAATTGGGGTCATTGGGGTTTGGGGTTTTTGGAATCCCTGGGATTAGGTCCCTTCTACTTTAACAGAATGAATGAATAAAAAATGTGATACATTTACAAAACAGAATATTACTCAGACATTTATAAAATGAAGTCATGAAATTTTAGGTAAAAGGATGGAACTAGGAAAAATCATCCTGACAACACTGCTTGCTTTCCTAAAGGCCATGCAGGCACAAGAAGCCCTAGATCAGAACTATCTTATACTTTGTGACCACACATTCTCTTTAAAGTACAACCAACAGCCATAAACTATACCTGATCACCTGGGCTCCATATCCTGTCCCATAACTTTGTTGGAAGACCTCTACTTTCCCAGAGGCCAAACCAGATCCATGAACCCCAGAAGCAAAATTGGTACCCCAAACTTCAGAGATCATATGAGTCACAAAACTCCAGGGGAAACACCATACTAGACCTGAAGACTTAGTGGTCACCATCACCCCAGGCCACTCAGGTCAGAGTACCATTGAGGAAATAGAAACCAAAGGGAAAAAATACCCATCTAACAAAAGGAAACTCAGAAATCAGCACCTAAGCCTGTAAGAGCCACAAAACCCAGAAGATTAGAAGCTAGAATAAGAAAACCATGAATAAGACCAGAGAAATATGTCACTACCAGAGCCCAGCTATCCTACTACCATAAGCCATGGATAACCAAACAATAATTTTGTTTGTTTCGTTTTTTTATTTTCATTTTTATTATAATATATTCAGATTACATTCTAATTGTTGTCCCCTCCATTGTATTTCACTCACTCCCTTTTTCACCCTATTTCCCTTTTCTAGACCTCTAACAGAGGGGACCTCCTCCCCTACCATATCATGGCTCATCTGGATTGTCTGATTCCCCTTCTTCTTTGTACTGCAGGGCCTCCCAACCAAGGTCAAGTAATCAAATTAAGATGGCATAAACCATTAAAGAGGAAATTAATAAATCCCTTAGAGAAATACAGGAAAACACAAAGAGGGGAAGGAAAGGAATGAAACTGTTCAAGACTTGAAAAGGGAAATAGAAGCAATACATAAAACATGAACCAAGAAAATCATGGAGAAAGAAAATCTAGGTAAGAAAAGAGGAACTAGAGATGGAAGCATCACCAACAGAATACAAATGATAGAAGAGATGATCTCAGACATAGAAGATCCAAAAAAAAGTTGATATATCAGTCAAAAAATGTTAAAATAAAAGTTCCATGCACAAAACATCTAGAAAATCTGGGACATTATAAAAAGATCAAAGCCAAGAGTCATAAGAATAAAAAAGAAGAAAATTCCCAACACAAAGGCTTAGAACATATTTTCAACAATAGAAGAAAATATCCCTAATCAGAAAAAAGAGATAGCTATAAATGTACAAGAAGCTTACAGACCACCAAATAGATTAGACAAGAGAGAAAATTCCATTCTTACCTCCTAATAATCAAAACAAAATATAAAGAAAAAAGAGAGAATATTAGAAACTGCAGGGGAAATATGTCAAGTAGCATATAAAGACAGACATATTGGAATTATACCTTATTTCTTAACAGAGACTCTAAAATTCAGAAGGGCCTCTGAAAATAACTTACAGACTCTAAAAGATTACAAATGTCAGCCCAGACTACTATATCAGAAAAAAATTCTAATTACCAAAAGTGGAGAAAACAAGATATTCCTTGACAAAACCAAATTTTAACAATATCTATACACAAATACAGCCCTGCAGAAGATGCAATAAGGAAAACATTAATCCAAGGTTAACTGCAAAAATGAAACATATCACATAAATAAATCAACACTATAAAAATTTTTAAAAATTGATAATCATTGTTCAATAACAGCAGCCATTGGAAACTACCATCAGAGATCTAGAGGCGGCTGCCTTTGGGGACTGCCAGTAGTGAGAAGGTCTGTTCCATGCCCTCCATATGCCAGCGTGTGGCTGACAGTTTTGCCTATGATCCAAGAGACAGCAGCCATTAGAGTCTACCAGTAGTGGTGAGGTCTGTTCCATGACCTCCACACTCCAGTTACAGGGCATCAATTCTGTTGGTGGTTCAAGAGGCAGTAGCCATTGGAGACTATCAGCAAAAATGAGGTCTGCCCCTACTTTTGTGAGTGCTAGTTCTCCCAAGTTCTGCCTGCAATCACAGAGGTGAAAGCTCTCAGGGACTACTAGCAGTGGTGAGGTCTGTTCTGACCTCCAAGCACCAGTTCCCAGGTCCCCGCCCTGCATGCAGTCTTAGAGGCAGCAGCCTTTAGCAAGTACAAAAGGCAACAGTCATCAGGGACTAGCAGGGACCTCTAATATTGCCAATAACAAAAACATCCAGATGGCTAGAAGACAGCATAAAAATATAGTCAACAAAACCCTGGGCAATACAGCATGGCCAGAACCCAACTGTCCTACTATAATAAGCCCTAGATATCATAACACATCCAAGGCACAAGAAAGTGACTTTGAATCTAATCTTATGAAGATGGCAAATGCCTTTAAACAGGAAATGAATAAATCCCTTAAAGAAACACAGAAAATACAAATAGTTAAAGAAAGTGAATGAATACCTTAAAGAAATACAGGAAAATACAAGCAAACAGGAGAAAGAAATGAATAAAATTGTTCAAGATTCGAAAAAAAGAAATAGGAGAAAAAAAAAAGAGAAAAAAAGAAAAGACAAGGTGAGGCAATTCTGGAGATGGAAAACCTAGGAAAGAAGACAGGAAAAACAGGCATCACTGATTAACCAACCAATTACAGGATATGGAAAAGAGAATCTCATGTTGAAGACAGGATAGAAAAAAAATTGATACATCAGTCAAAGAAAATGCAAAATTTAAAAATAACGTATCATGAATCACCCAGGAAATCTGGGACACCATAAAAATCCAAATCCTAGACTCACAGAAAGAGAAGAAGATTCCCAGGTCCAAGGCCCAGAAAATATTTTTCAAAAATTTCATCAGAGAAAAAGATGCCTGTAAATGCTCAAGAGGCCTACATAACACCAAACAGATTATACTCAAAAAGAAAATTTTCCTACCACATAGTATTTTTTCCATTTTTAGCTGCTTTATTTTTGAAACATGAATATATATATCTAAACCATGTCATATAATGTAGTTTTCTTTAATGATGAACGATGTAAGTGATGACTGTCTCTGGCTTTAAATCCCTTAGTGATGTTATAACTGCTTTTAAAAAACATTTGTTTTTTAGTAAATATGTTTACATACACATTTATATTATTATACATATATACAAGAAACTGCATAATTAAACTACTAAATTTATAGAACAAATTGAAAATATTAAATGTCGCAATGGATAAGAGCCAAGTAACATATAAAAACAGACCTATTAGAATTACACAAGACTCCTCAACATTGGCTTTAAAAGCCATAAAGGACTGGGCAGATATTTTGCAGACCCTGGGACACTACAGCTGCCAGTCCAGACTATTATACCCAGGAAAATTTTAATCACCAAATATAGAATAAATGAGATATTCTATGACAAAATCAATTTAAAAAATATCTTTTCACTAACAATGCAATACAGGAGATACTAAAAGGAAAATTTCAACACACAAAGGGTAACATTGCCAAAGAAAACACAGGAAATGAATAACTTCACATCAGTAAAAACAAAAGGAGAGAACACACACACTCACACTACCACCACCAATATTAAAATTACAGGAATCAACAATCATTGGTAATTAATATCTCTCAACCACAATGGATTCAATTCCTCAATAAAAAAAAACATGGTCTGGCCGAGTAGATTAAAAAACAAAACAAAACAACAATAACAACAACCACACCCAGGATCATCATTTTTCTGCATAAAAGAAACACACCTCAGCAAAAAAAGATAGACACTGCACAGAGTAAAGAGCTAGAAAAAGGTTTTCTAAGCAAATGCACACAAGAAACAAGAAGAGTAGGTATTCTAATATGCGATAAGATAGGCTTTCAAGTAAAAGTAATCAAAAGAGATAGGGAAGGTAACTACACACCAAGGTAATACATCAATTCTGAACATCTATGCACCAAAACGAAGGGTCTTACATTCATAAAAGAAACATTACTAAAGCTTAAACAACATATTGAATTCCACACATCAATAGTGGGAAACTTCAACACCCCACTCTCTCCAATAGACAGATCATGAAGACAGAAACTAAACAGAGAAATAATGAATTTAACTGATGTTATGAATGAAATTTACCTATCAAGAATCTACAGAACATTTCACCCAACCACAAAAGAGTATATCTTCTTCTTTTGTGTGTGTGTGTGTGTGTGTGTGTGTGTGTGTGTGTGTGTTTTCTTATTATTTATTTTCTACAAAGCTATTATGAGACTTTCTAGGCATATTTATCTTCTGTGGTGCTTTCCCACGGGTGTTATATAGTACATTGTATTTTTAAAATTTTTTTATTAATTTGTTCTTGTTACATCTCAATGGTTAACCCATCCCTTGTATCCTCCCATTCTTCCCTCCCTCCCATTTTCCCCTTATTCCCTTCCCTAAGGATAGCAGGTTACCAAGAAAATACTTGATACCCTATGAGCATATACAGGGGGAGGAAATCCACCACAGTAACAGTCATAGGGGAAGAGTATATCTTCTTCTTAACAGTACCTAGAACCTTCTCCAAACTTGGTGACAGAGAAAGCCTCAATAGATAAAAGAAGATTGGAATAACCCATTGCATCTTATCATCAAACCACCATGGATTAAAGCTGGAACACAACAACAACAGAAACAAAAGAAAGCCTACTAACTCATAGAAACTACTCAATGATCATTGGAATATGGATAAATTAAAGAAGAAATTAAAGACTTCCTAGAATTCAATGGAAATGAAAGCTCAACATGCCCAAACTTGTGGTACACAATGAAAGCAGTGCTACAGTAAAAATTTGTAGGACAAAATGTCCTTATAAGGAAATTGGAGAGATCCCATACCAGCAACTTAACAGCACACATAAAAGTTCTAGAAAACAAAGAAGAAAACTTATCAAAAAGGAATGGCAAGAAATAGACAAATGTACAACTGAAATCAATAACTTAGAAACAAACAAACAAAAAAACCCAACAATACAAAGAATCAAGGAAACCAAGATCTGGTTCTTTGAGAAAATTAACAATATAGATAAACCAATAAACCCCTAGCCAAACTAACTAAAAGGCAGGGAGAGAGTATCTAAATTAACAAAATCAGAAATGAAAATGGGGGCATAACACTAGACAATCAGGAAATCCAAACAATCATTAAGTCTTACTTCAAAAGTATGTATTCTACAAAATTGGAAAACCTAAAGGAATTGAAGATTTTCTTGAAAGATTCCAATTACTAAAGTTAAACAAAGGTCAAGTAAACAATTTAAATTGTCCAATAACCCCTAAGGAAATAGAAAAATCAGTAAAAGTCTCTCACCCAACAAATCCTGTATTGAGATGGTTTCAGTGCAGAACCCTACCAAATTTTCAAAGAAGTGTTAATACCCATAGTCCTCAAACTATACCATTAAATAGAAATAGAAAGGACATTGCCAAACTCATTCTATGGGGCCACAATCACCCTGATACATAAACCACACAAAGACCCAAAAAAGGCTGAAAATTTCTGACCAATTTCCCTTATGAACAAGGGTAGAAAATGCACATTAAATACTCAGAAACCAAATCTGAGAAATAAATACATCATGCATCATGATCAAGTAGGATTCATTACAGGGATATCTAGATTGCTCAAGAAATTAAAATTCAGCAGTGTAGTCCACCAAAAAAAAAAATGAAAGAAAAACTTGCATTTTCATCTCATTACATGCAGAAAAAGCCTTTGACAAAAATTGAACAGCCCTTCATGATAAAAGCATTGGGGAAATCACTAGTATAAGGCCCACAAGCAAATATCATATAGAAAGCCTAAAGCCAACCTCAAGTTAAATGGAGAGAAACTCAGAGCAATTCCACTAAAATTAGAGACAAATCAAGTCTACTCATATTTTCCACAATTCTTCAATATAGTACTTGAAGGTTTAGCTAGAGCAATAAGACAACTAAAAGAGATTGAAAGGATACTAATTGGGAAGGAAGCAATCAAAGTATCACTATTTGCATATGATATGAAAGTATATATAAGTGACCCCTAAAATTATACCACAGAACTCCAATGGCTGATAATCACCTTCAACATAGTAGCTAAATACACGATCAACTTTTGAAAAATCAGCAGCCATCTAGTATACAGATGGCAAACAGGTTGAGAATATATTAGAAAATCTACATCTCTCACAATAGCCACAAATAATATATAGTATCTTTAAAATTGTAAATAAGCAAATTAAAGACCTGTACGACAAGAACTTAAATCTCTACAGCAAGAAATTAGAAAGATATCAGAAGATGGAAAAATGTCCCATGCTGCTGTATCAGTACAATTAACTGTAAAAATGGCCATCTTATCAAAAGCAATATGCAGAGTCAATGCAATCCCCATAAAACTACCAACATAGACCAGGCTCTGTGGTACAATGCATAGCATATTGTATTTCTAGAAAAATTACCAACACAGTTATTTACAGACCTTGAAAGAACAATTCTAAACTTCATATGGAAAAATAAAAACCAAGAATAGTAAGATAATCTTATAAAATAAAAGAACTTCTGGAGGTATATCCATCCCTGACCTCAAGCTTTAATATAGAGCAATAAAAACTGTATGGTGCTGGCATAGAAATAGATTAGTTGATCAACAAACTTGAATCCAATATCCAGAAATAAACTCATACACCTTAAGGACACTAGATATTTGAAAAAGGAGCAAAAGTTATGCAATGAAACAAAGAAAGTATCTTCAGCAAATGGTGCTGCTCAAACTGAATACCTATATGTAGAAAAATGTAGATAGATCTATATTTATTTCCCAGTGCAAAATTCAAGTTCAAGTGGATCAAAGACCTCAAAATAACACGAGATATACTATTAGAAGACAAAATGGGAAAGAGTCTTGAACTCACTGGCACAGGAGACAACTTCCTGAGCAGAACTTAGAGCTCAGACTCTACAATAAATGTGACCTCATTAAACTGAAAAACTTCTGTAAGGAAAAGGACACTGTCAATAGAATGAAAAGGAACCAAAGAGATTGGAACAAAAGATCTTCACAAATCCTGCATTTGGCAAATGGCTTCATAGCCAAAATATATAAAGAACTCAAAAAGTTAAGCAACAATAAACATAATAACTCAATTTTTAAAAATGGGGCACAAAGCTAAACAAAGAATTCTCAACAGAGGAATATGAAATGGCTAAGAAACACTTAAAGAAATGTTCAAAATCCTTAGTCATCAGGGAAATGCACATCAAAATGATTCTGAGATTCAATTTTACACCTGTCAGAATGGCTAATATCAAAATATCAAGTGACAACACATTCTGGTGAGGGTTTGAAGAAAGGGGAACACTTCTTTAATGCTGGTGGTAGTGCAAACTATAGAACCCATTTGGAAATCAATCTGGCAATTTCTCAGAAAAATGTGAATAGCTCTACTTCAAGTCCCAGATATACCTCTCCTAGATATATACCCAAAAGATGCTCCACCATTCAACAAGTACACTTGTTCAACTATGTTCATAACAGCTTTATAAATAGTTGCCTGATCTGGAAATAACCTAGATGTCCCTCAACCAAAGAATGGATAAAGAAACTGTGGTACATTTACACAATGGAAGACTATTGTGATATTAAGAACAAAGAAATCATGAAAATTTCAGGGAAATAGATGGAACTAGAAAAGATCATCCTGAGTGAGGTAGCCCAGACCCAAAAGGACATCCATGCTATGTACACACTTATAAGCAGAATTTAGTCACATAGTATAGGATAAACAAATGACAATACGCAGACCCAAAGATGACAGAAAGTAAGGAGGACCCAAAAGATGATGCTTAAATTTCATTTAGGAAAGGAAATAGAATACATAACAATAGTGGTTGAAGAGAGGGAACAAGGTAGGAGAGAAACACAAACATAAATAAGGGTGGGTATCAGACCTTGGAAGAGCAGAGGCAGAAGGACAGAAGACCTGCAGAGAGAAGAGAAATTGTGGGCATGGGCATCTCTGTGGCAAGATGGAGACCTTATTCAGGGTAGGCTTCTGGGTGGATATGAAGGGGACTCTAGCAAAAACTTTTAGTAGTAAGAGCCTTGGAGCCTGAAAAAGACACCTTTGATCCAGACATGAGATGGGAGCACCAAACCATCCACAAAAATTTGACTAAAAATTATCCTGACTACAAGGTGTTAGGAAATAAGATAGAACAGATGGGTCAGAGATTGAGGGAATGTCGAATCGATGTCGGGTTCAATCCAAGACCTATTACATGGAAAAGACCCAACCTATGACACTATTAATGATACTCTGTTATACATTCAGAAAAGAGCCTAGGAGAGTTGTCCTCTGAGAGGAATCACTCAACATCAAATAAAAAGAGATGCTGAAACTCATAGCCAAACATTGGGCAAAGAGTAGGGAGTCTTGTGAAAAAGAGAGGGAAAAGAGAAAAGGACTTGGAGGTGACAGGAACTCCATAAAATACCAACAGATCCAACTAATCAGGACCCTAGGGGGCTTGTTGAGACTAAACACCAACCATTGACCACAAATGGGCTGTATCTAGGCCCCTAAACAGATGTTTCCTATGGGAAGATCAGGCTTCATGAATGTCCCTTAGCAAGTAGATAAGGGGCTGCTTCTGACATGCACTCTGTTGCCAGATTTTTGATAAATTGCCCCTGGTGGGACTGCCTTGTCATGGCACAGTGGTGAGTCTGAAACCAGCCTGGCCTACAAAGTGAGTCCAAGACAGCCAAGGATACACAGTGAAATCCTGACTTGGAAAAAAATCTAAACAAAAAAAAAAAACCCAAATAAACAAAAAATAGAACCAAACCAAACCAAACAAACAAACAAACAAAAGCAGACACATCCAAGAGAAAATAAACTTAACAATACAAAAATCAAGAAAACCAAGAGTGTTCTCTTTCAAAATTTCAAGAGGGGAGACAAACTCTTAACTAAACTGATTATAACACGGAGAAATTATATCCAAAGTAACAAATCATAAATTCAAAAGATTTAACAGGAGACCCTGAGGATCCAAAGAATATTTAGGTCTTACTTAAAAGCCTGCATTCAGCAAAATTGAAAAAATTAAAAGAAATCAACAGTTATCTTCATAGGAATTACTAAAATTAAATCAAGGTCTGATAAACAATATAAATAGACCTATAAACTCCTAAGGAAATAGAAGTAATCATTAAAATTCTGCTAAACAAAAATCCATGACCAGATAGTTTTTTTTATTAATTTATTCTTGTTACATCTCAATGTTTATCCCATCCCTTGTATCCTCCCATTCCTCCCCCCCCATTTTCCCATTATTCCCCTCCCCTATGACTGTTCCTGAGGGGGATTACCTCCCCCTATATATTCTCATAGGGTATCAAGTCTCTTCTTGGCTACCTGCTGTCCTTCCTCTGAGTGTCACCAGGTCTCCCCCTCCAGGGGACATGGTCAAATGTGAGGCACCATAGTACATGAGAAAGTCATATCACACTCTCCACTAAACTGTGTAGAATATTCTGACCATTGGCTAGATCTGGGAAGGGGTTTAAAGTTTACCTCCTGTATTGTCCTTGGCTGGTGCCTTAGTTTGAGCGTGACCCCTGGACCCAAATCTGCCTATCATAATGTTCTACTTGTAGATTTCTAGGACCCTCTGTATCCTTTTATTTTGCTATTCTCCCATGCGTCTCTCATTTAGAGTCCCAATAGGATGCCTTCCCTCCTCAAGACCCAGCTATTCCACTCCTTGGAATATACCCAGAAGATGCTCCAGCACACAACAAGAAAATTTGCTCAACCATGTTAATAGCAGCCTTATTCATAATAGCCAGAACATGGAAACAGCCTAAGTGTCCCTCAGTAGAAGAGTGGATAAAGAAACTGTGGTACATGGAGAAACATCACCTGTTCTCTGGTAAGTCTGTTCCCCTTCCCACACTTAGGATCACAACAAAAACATTCTTATATACACAACATTTCTTAGCTTCTGTTGTTCCTTTTACAACCAACATTAAGAAAATTTATGTTGTATGTAATTTTTCTATTTATGTGTAATAATATAAATGTATATGCCAAATATTAAATAAAATCTTTAATTAAAATGAAGAAAAAATTTAGACTCATCAAAGCATTATTTATTCTGTCCCTGGATGATTTTACCCATGTTTTTGTTTAATAAGCATCTCTGTCTTAAGTCACAATTGGCTCTTTCTACAATTGCTTGTGCTGTAGGATTATGTGGTATACTAGTAATGGAAAAAAGATATTATCTCCAATAATTAGTGCTAATCTAACTGGATGTCTACATTTAGAAAAATGCAAATAGATCCATATTTATCACCCTGAACAAAAATATAGTCCAAGTGAATCAAAGACCTCAAAATAAAACTAGACAGACTAGCTCTGTTAGAAGAAAAAGTGGGGAAGGGCCTTGAATACATTGGCATAGGAAACAACTTTCTGAACAGAAAACCAAGAGCTCAGACTTTAAGATCAACAATTAAAAAATGAGACCTCAGAAACTGAAAAGCTGCTATAAGTCAAAGAACACTGTCAATGAATTAAAATGACAGCCTACTGAGTAGGAAAAGATTTTTTTCCTTTTTTTATTATTAATTTATTCATATGACATCTCAGTTGTTAGCCCATCCCTTGTATCCTCCCATTCCTCCCTCCCTCCCACTTCCCCCCCATTCCCCTCCCCTATGTCTGTGACTGAGGGGGACCTCTTCCCCCTGTATATGCTCGTAGGCTATTGAGTCTCTTCTTGGTGACCTATTATCCTTCCTCTGAGTGCCACCAGGCGTCTCCATCCAAGGGATATGGTCAAATATGGGGCACCAGAGTTTGTGTGAAAGTCAAATCTCCTTCTCCACTTAACGGTGGAGAATGTCTTGTCCATCAGCTCGTCTGGGTAAGGGTTAAAAGTTTACTGCCTATATTTTCCTTGGCTGGTGCCATAGTTTGAGGAGGACCCCAGGGCCCAGACCCGCCTGTAGTTTTCCAGGACCCTCTGGATACTTCTATTTCCTCATTCTCCCAGGCTTCTGACACCTAAAGTCCAATAGGATGTCCTCCCTTCTGACCCACTTTCATGGTCAGTAAAGTTTTTCATGGGGACATACCCCTTGTACTAGTGTCTCGATATAAGTGAGTATATACCATTTAACTCTTTTTGTTTCTGGGTGAACTCACTCATTATGATAATTTCTAGTTCAATCCATTTGTCCACAAATTTTGGGAATTCCTTGTTTTTAATAGCTGAGTAGTATTCCATAGTGTATATGTACCACAGTTTCTTTATTCATTCTTCTACTGAGGGACAAATAGGCAGTTTCCATGTTCTGGCTATTATGAATAAGGCAGCTATGAACATGGTTGAGCATATGTCCCTGTTGTGTGGTAGGGCATCTTCTGGGTATATTCCAAGGAGTGGAATAGCTGGGTCTTGAGGAAACCCTATTCCCATTTTTCTGAGAAAGCACCAGATAGCTTTCCAAAGTGGCTGTACTAGTTTGCATTCCCACCAGCAATGAAGGACTGTTCCTCTTTCTCCACATCCTCGCCAGCATGTGGTATCAGTTGAGTTATTGATCTTAGCCATTCTGATGGGTATAAGATGGAATCTCAGTGTCATTTTGAATTCTATTTTTCTGATGATTAAAGAGGTCGAGCATTTTTTTAAGTGTTTCTCAGCCATTTGACATTCCTCTGTTGAGAATTCTCTGTTTAGTTCTGAGCCTCATTTCTCTATTGGGTTATTTGGTTTGGTGGTGTTTAATTTCTTGAGTTCTTTATATATTTTGGATATTAGACCTTTGTCAGATGAAGGGTTGGTGAAGATCTTTTCCCAGTCTGTAGGCTGTCGCTTTGTTCTCTTGACAGTGTCACCTGCCTTACAGAAGCTTCTCAGCCTCATGAGCTCCCATTTATTAATGATGTTAAGGCCTGGGCTGTTGGTGTTCTGTTCAGGAAGTTGTCTCCTGTGCCTATGTGTTCCAGACTCTTCCCCACTTTTTCCTCTAACTGGACTAATGTCTCTGGTTTTAGGTTGAGATCTTTAATCTACTTGGACTTAAATTTTGTGCATGGTGACAAATAGGGGTCTAATTGCATTTTTCTACATGTAGACATCCAGTTAGACCAACACCATTTGTAGAAGACGCTGTCGTTTTTCCATTGAATGGATTTGGCGTCTTTGTCAAAATTCAAGTGACCAAATGTGTGTGGATTCATCTCTGGGTCTTCAGTTCAATTCCATTGATCCACTAGCCTATTGCTGTGCCAGTACCATGCTGTTTTAATTACTGTTGCTCTATAGAACAGCTTGAGATCAGGTATGAAGATTCCTCCAGAGGATCTTTTATTTTATAGGATTGTTTTTGCTATTCTGGGCTTTTTGTTTCTCCATATGAAGTTGAGAATTGTTCTTTCAATATCTTCAAAATATTTTGTGGGTATTCTGATAGGGATTGCATTGAATCTGTAAATTGCTTTTGGTAAGATGGCCATTTTTAATATGTTAATTCTCCCGATCCACGAACAAGGTAGATTCCACCATCTTCTGATGTCATTTTCAATCTCTTTCTTCAGAGATTAATATTTTTTTCAAACAGGTTCTTCACTTGCTTGGTTAGGGTTATTCCTAGATATTTTATATTGCTTGTGGCTATCGTGAAGGGAGTAATTTTCCTAATTTCATCCTCTGCCTCTTTGTCATTTGTATATGGGAAAGATACTGACTTTTTTTGAGTTTATTTTGTATACTGCGAATTTGCTGAAGGTGTTTATCAGCTGTAGGAGTTCTCTGGTGGAATTTTGGGGGTCACTTACATACACTATCATATCAATTGCAAATAGGGATAATATGACTTCTTCCTTTCCCATTTATATCCCCTTGATCTCCTTTTGATGTCTTATTGCTCTGGCTAGAACTTCAAGAACTATATTGAAGAGATATGGTCCTCTCCCATGAATTTCGGAGTTCTTGCTGGGTCTGCAGGCGCTGACCCAGCTAGGATCTGCCTGTTGGAGATTACAGAATCAGTGCCTGGTGGGCCTGAGACGATATGGTTTCAGGCCACTGGCAGTATCCAAGGAGGCAGCAATTTCCACGCCCCTGTAAACCAGGATGCTCCCAGATTGCTTTAGACCAGCAATTAGACCCTGCAAGCATGATCCACAGCTCCCTGTATCATGGGAACTCCTGTTGTGCCCACAAGAATGGACCCAGCTATGTTCTGTTGTTTGGGGAGTGCCAGATCAGTGCCGGCAGCCCAGGCGGGCAGCTGGCAACAATGGCAATTCAGACCGCTGGCAGGAATCCCCTGTATCTTCTGTTTCCACCAAGGAAAGCCAGGATACTTCCAGCTCACTTTAGGTCAGCAGTTAGGCCCTGCAAGCATGACCCACGGCTCCCTATATCGTGGGAGGTCCTGTCGCGCCCGCAAGAATGGACCCAGGTAGGTTCTGTTGTTTGGGGAGTGCCAGGTCAGTGCTGGCTTCCCAGGCAGATGGCTGGTGACAATGGTGATTCAGAATGTTGGTGGAAATCCCCTGTATCTTCTCTTTCCCCCAGTGAAAACCAGAATGCTCCCAGATTGCTTTAGGTCAGCAGTTAGACACCACAAGCAAGACCCCAGTCTCCAGAGAACGTGTGCGGCCCCACTGGGCTGTGGGAGCAGTCCACGCTGGTTTCTAATTGCCCCTGTTTGCAGGGTCAATCCTTTGTGTCTGAGTTCAGATTGGGCCCAGGACACGGACTGCGAGCTACATGCCAGTTCTAGCTGTTTTTGGTGAGTCCCACTACCTGTGTTTCCACTCCGGCTAGGCAGGTGACCTCCGCAGTTTGGTGTGGTGTGGATGGAGAGGTTCAATGGTAGTTTCACCCTCTTCGCTGAGACTCCTCAGGTTGGGGGCTCCGGAAAATCCCCTCCCCAAATGGCAAGTTTGGATGTTATGTGCCGGCTGCAGCTTGGTTGTGGATTCTGTGTCAGAGTTTTGGGAGTGCGTTTAGCACCTCCAGGCTGTTGCTTGTTCTGGGGTTACACCCGCTGGCAGACTATGGAGTTTCGGGCCCCACTCACCTACAGTTCTCAAAATCCAGCAGTCTGTGGCTCCATTCACGTCCCTGGTCTCCTCCGAGTAGATCAGCTATGGTGCATACTGGTTGACGCCATCTTGGAATCCTCCAGGAAAAGATCTTTACCAACCCTACATCTGACAAAGGGCTAATATCCAAAATATGTAAAGAACTCAAGAAAATAAACACTACTAAACAAAATTATACAATTGAAAAATGGTATACAGAAATAAACAGAGAATTATCAACAGAGGAACATGATATGGCTGAGAAACACTTAAAGAAATGTTCAAAATCTGAGTTATCATGGAAATGCCAATCAAAAAACTCTGAAATTCTATGTTACACATTTTAGAATGGCTAAGATCAAAAGTTGAAGTGACAGCACATCCAGGAGAGGTTGTTGAGAAAGGGGAATCCTCCTCACTTTTAATAGGAGTGCAAAATTGTACAACCTCTTTGGTAATCAATCTAGTGCTTTCTAAGAAAATTGGGAGTAGTGCTACCTCAATACCCAACTATACCACTCCTGGGCATATAACCAAAATAGGTTCCACTGTTGGGGGATGTTCTGATGTATTTTGATGTTAATTACTACTTGTTGACTCTGTGACCCACCTTTTGATTACTAAAATGCCATCCCACCTGGGCAGGGCAAGGAAGATAGGTGGGGCTTAGAGAGAGAGAGAGAATTCTGGGTAGAAGAAAAAAGATGGCTACAAGGAGAAAGGAAAAAGACCCAAGGAGGAGAAGAAGGCCACCACTGGTTAGATGAAAGAGAAATACTTGGCCAGCCTGGATAGAGAATCCAGCCCAGATGAAGGACATTAACAAGTACTTGAGATTATGCATGGGAGGTAGCTTGATAAAAGTTATTAAAAACAGATGGCATGGGAATGGGGGATATATCACATACCTGCCCCACTATGGGAGGTAATTTAGAAGGTTAATGTCTGCCCTACCCCAGATTAACAGAGGCTATTTTAAAATACAACACATGGCAGTGTCTTAATTGATTGCTAGCTGGGCATATTGATCATACTGGTCATACTGATAATATTGATAATTTAAAACAATATTCCACCAAAAACAAGGACATTTGCTCAGGTATGTTCATAGCAGCTTTATTTGTAAAAGCCAGAATCTGAAAACAACCTAGGTGTCTCTGATCCTAAGAATAAATGAAGAAGCTGTGGTACATTTACAAAATGCAGTACTATTCATCTATTCAAAACAAGAAAACCTTGAAACTTGCAGGCAAATGATTGGAACTAGAAATGATGATCCTGAGTGAGGTAACCCAGAAGCAGGAAGACATTCATAGTATATTTTCAATTATAAGAGGCTATTAGCCCAACATATAAGTCCTCTGAGACTACATACAGCAGGGGACTAGGACAAATGCTGGGACTTGCTGATGGACTCTAGATGGAGCACTGAGGGTGATATGGAAGACTCGAGGTATGGAAAGATGCCAAGTATTCAGATACCCACTAGGGAACTATCAAGACTGGTGTATCTGGACCCAGAGGACCTGCACAGCCTGCAGCACCAACTGCAGACAGTGCATGCAATAAACTTAAATGCCCTGTTCAGATATAGTCAATGGACAGCTCATTCTCCACTTTCATGGAGGAAGCAGGGACTGCCTCAGACTTGAACTCTGGTGCCCCTGATTTGATCACTTCCCTTTGGTGTGAAAGCCTGGTGAGCACACAGAGGAAGGATGAGACCTGATAGGCTGTTGTCACATGATGGGGAAAGAGGTCCCCTTCTGTCACAGGGATAAGGGAGGGGAATAGGGCAGAAGAGGGAGGGAGAGTTGGAACAGGAAATATAAGCGAGGGGATAACAACCAGGATGTAATCTGCATAAATTATGATAATATAATTTTTTTTAAATGAAAATAATAAATTGAACTTCAGAACAATTTCCCTCATGAACATTGATTGATGAATACTCTATAAAATATTCACAATAGGAATTCACAAACATATCAAAAACTTCATCCACTATGATCAAGCAGGATTCATTCCAGGGATGCAAGTAAGGTTCAACATGTAAAAAAAAAAAAATCTATCATTGTACGGCACAATATAAACAAATTGAAAGATAAATAAAAACCATGGGCTCATATCATTAACTGTTGAAAACTCCCTTAGACAATTTCCAACACTCTTTCATGTTAAAAGTCTTGAAGAAATCAGATATACAAAGCACATACCTAAACACAAAGAAATCATAGAGAAACATAAAAGCAATTCTACTAAAATCAGGGGAAAACCAAGGCTTTCCACCCTCTTGGTATCTCTTTAATATAGTACTTGAAGGTTTTTTTTTTATATATTTTATTAATTTATTCAAATTACATCTCATTGGTTATCCCATCCCTTGTATTCTCCCACTCCTCCCTCCCTCCCATTTTCCCCTTACTCCCCTCCCCTATGACTGTGACTGAGGGGTATTTCCTCCCCCTGTATATGCTCATAGGGTATCAAGTCTCTTCTTGGTAGCCTGCTGTCCTTCCTCTGAGTGCCACCAGGTCTCCCCATGCAAGGGGCATGGTCAAATATGGGGCACCAGAGTTCATGTGAAAGTCAGTCCTCACTCTACTCAACTATGGACAATGTCCTGCTCATTGGCTACATCTGAATAGGGGTTTGAAGTTTTGTGCATGTATTGTCCTTGGCTGGTGCCATAGTTTGAGCAGGATTCCTGGGCCCAAGTCTGCCTATCATAATGTTCTTCTTGTAGGTTTCTAACCCTCTAGATCCTTCTACTTTACCATTCTCCCATGCTTCTCTCATCTAGAGTCCCAATAGGATGCCCTCCCCTCTGTCCCACATTCCTGGTAAGTTAAGACTTTCATGGGATATGCCCCTTGGGCTAGTGTGCAGATATAAGTGACTATATACCTTTTGAGTCTTTCTGCTTCTGGGTTAACTCACTCATTATGATCATTTCTAGTTGAATCTATTTGTCCACAAATTTTGAAAAATCCTTGTTTTTAATAACTGAGTAGTATCCCATAGTGTAAATGTACCACAGTTTCTTTATCCTTTCTTCTACTGAGGGACATCTAGGCTGTCTCCATGATCTGCTATTATGAATAAGGCTGCTATGAACATGGTTGAGCAAATGTTCTTGTTGTGTGCTGGAGCATCTTCTGAGTATATTCCAAGGAGTGGAATAGCTGGGACTTGAGGAAGTCCTATTGGCAATTTTCTGATATAGTGCCAGATAAATTTCCAAAGTGGCTCTACTAGTTTGCATTCCCACCAGCAATAAAGGAGTGTTCCTTTCTCTCCCCATTCTTGTCAGCATGTGGTGTCGCTTGAATTTTTTATCTTAGCCATTCTGATAGGTGTAAGATGGAATCTCAGAATTGTTTTGATTTGCATTTCCCTGATGACTAAGGAGGTTGAGCATTTCTTTAAGTGTTTCTCAGCCATTTGATATTCCTCTGTTGAGAATTCTCTCTTTACTTCTGAGAACCATTTCTCAATTGGGTTATTTGGTTTGGTGGTGTTTAATTTCTTGAGTTCTTTATATATTTTGGATATTAGACCTTTGTCAGATGTAGGGTTGATGAAGGTCTTTTCCCAGACTGTAGGCTGTCACTTTGTTCTGTTGACAGTGTCTCCTGCCTTAAAGAAGCTTCTCAACCTCATGAGCTCCCATTTATTAATTGTTGACCCTTAAGGCTTGGGCTGTTGGTGTTTTGCTCAGGAAGTTGTCTCTTGTGCAAATATGTTCCAGGCTCTTTCCCACTTTTTTCTCTAACCGATTTAATGTCTCTGGTTTTATGTTGAAGTCTTTGATCCACTTGGATTTGAGTTTTGTGCATGGTGACAAATAGGGGTCTAATTGCATTTTTCTACATCCAGTTAGATCAGCACCATTTGTTGAAGATGTTATCATTTTCCATTGAATAAATTTGGCTTCTTTCTCAAAACTCAAGTGACCAAATGTGTGTGGATTCCTCTCTGAGTCTTCAATTTGATTCTACTGATCCACCAGCCTATTGCTGTGCCAGTACCATGCTGTTTTAATTACTGTTGCTCTATAGTACAGCTTGAGATCAGGTATGAAGATTCCTCCAAAGGATCTTTTATTGTATAGTATTGTTTTTGCTATTCGGGGCTTTTTGTTTCTCCATATGAAGTTGAAAATTGACCTTTCAATATCTTCAATATATTTTGTAGTTATTCTGATAGGGATTGTATTGAATCTGTAAATTGCTTTTGGTAAGATGGCCATTTTTACTATGTTAATTCTCCCGATGCACGAATGAGGTAGATACCTCCATCTTCTGATGTTATTTTAGATCTCTTTCTTCTGAGATTTAAATTTATTTTCAAATAAGTCCTTCATTAGCTTGGTTAGAGTTACTCCTAAATGTTTTATATTGATTATGGCTATTGTGAAAGATACAGTTGCCCTAATTTCGTATTCTGCCTGTTTATCATTTGTATATAGGAAAGTTACTGACTTATTTGAGTTAATTTTGTATCCAGCCAATTTTCTGAGGATGTTTATCAGCTGTAGGAGTTCTCTGGTGGAATTTTGGGGTCACTTATATACACTATAATATCATCTGCATATAGGGATAATTTGACTTCTTTCTTTCCCATTTACATCCCCTTGATCTCCTTTTGATGTCTTATTGCTCTGGATAGAATTTCAAGAACTTTAATGAAGAGATATGTGGAAAGTGTACAGTCTTGTCTGGTCCCTGATTTTAGAGGGATTTATTTGAGTATCTCTCCATTTAATTTAATGTTGGCTATTAGCTTGCTGTATATAGCCTTTATTATGTTTAGATATGTGTCTTGTATTCCCAATCTCTCCAGAACTTTAAAGATGAATGGGTGTTGGATTTTGTCATATGCTTTTTCTGCATCTAAGGAGATGATCATGTGGTTTTTCTCTTTCAGTTTGTTTCTATGGTGGATTCCATTGATGGATTTCCATATGTTAAACCATCCCTACTTGCCTGGAATGAAGCCTACCTGGTCTTTGATATGTTGTTGTATTTGTTTTGTGAGTATTTTATTGATTATTTTTACATAAATGTTCATAAGAGAAATTGGTCTGAATTCTCTTTTTTGGGGGGTCTTTGTGGGGTTTAGGTATCAATGTGACTATGGCCTCATAGAAAGAATTTGGTAAGGTTCCATCCATTTCTATCTTTAGGAATAGCTTGAAGAGTATTGGTATTAGTTCCTCTTTGAAGGATTCATAGAATTCTGTGCTGAAGCCATCTAGTCCTGGGCTTTTTTTTTTTTTTTTTTTTTTTTTTTTTTTTTTTTTTTGGGAGACTATCAATGGTTGCTTCTATTTCTATAGGCAAATTAGGGCTATTTAATTTGTTTACCTCATCATCATTCAATTTTGGCAAATGGAATCGGTCAAGAAATTTGTCCATTTCCCTTAGATTTTCAAATTTTGTGGCATAAATGCCTTCGAAGTAGGACTTATGATTCTTTGTATTTCTTCAGTGTCTGTTGTTATGTCTCCCTTTTCATTTCTGATTTTGTTGATTTGGAGAGCATTTCTCTGTCTTTTACTTAGATTGGCTAATGGTTTGTCTATGGTGTTAATTTTCCCAAAGAACCAACTCTTGGTTTTGTTGATTCTTTTTATTGTTTTCTTTGTTTCTAACTTATTGACTTCAGCTTGAATGATTATTTCCAGAGGTCTACTCCTGTTAGGTGTTTCTGCTTTTTTTTTTCTAGGGCTCCCAGGTGTGTCGTTAAGTTGCTATGTTTGAAGTTTTCAATTTCTTTTAAAGGTACTTAGTGCTATGACTTTTCCCCTTAGCACTGATTTCAATGTATCCCACAAAATTGGGTATGTTGTTCCTTTATTTTCATTGAATGTCAAGAAGTCCTTAATTTCTTTCTTTATTTCTTCCATGATCCAGGTGTCATTAGGCAGAGAGTTGTTTAGTTTCCACATATGTGTAGGCTTTTTGCTGTTTCTGTTTTTCTTGAAGTGCTGCCTAAGACCATGATTATCAGATAGAATACAAGGTATTGCTTCAATCCTCTTGTATCTGCTGAGGCTTGCTTTGTGACCTACTATGTGATCAATTTTGGAGAAGGTTCCATGGGGTGCAAAGAAGAAGGTATATTCCTTTTTGTTAGGGTGAAAGTTTCTATGGATATCTGTTAGATCCATTTGATTCATGGCATTGGTTAATGATGTTATTTCTCAGCTTATTTCCTGTTTCAATTATGTATCCCTCAGTAAGATTAGGGTTGAAGTCTCCCACTTTTATTGTGTGGCAATCGATATGTGGTTTAAGCTTCATTAACAGATCTTTTACATATATGATTGCCCTTGTATCGGGAGCACAGATGTCCTGAATTGTGGTGTCATCTTGGATGACTTTACCTTTCATGAATATGAAGTGTCGTTCCTCATCCCTTTTCATTAATTTTGGTTGAAAGTCTATTTTGTTCAATATTAAAATGGCTATGCCTGCTTGCTTCTTGTGACCATTTGCTTGGAATATTTTTCCAACCTTTACCCTGAGGTAATGTCTATCATTATGGGTGAGATGTGTTTCTTGAATGCAGAAGAATGTTGGATCATGTTTATGCATCCACTCAATTAGTCTGTGTCTTTTTATTGGAGAATTGAGACCATTGATGTTGAGAGATATTAATGACCAGTGACTGTTAAGAGTCTTAATTTTGATGCTGCTTCTAGTAGAGTGTTTATGTGGTTGTGATTTTGCGAAGGTGTAGCTATCTATTTCCTGTGTAGTTTTGGTTGTAGCTTGTCCTTTTGGGGTGGAGTTTTCATTCTAATACCTTCTGTAAAGCTGGATTTGTGGATAGAAACTGTTTGAATTTGTTTTTGCCATGGAATATTTTGTTTTCTCCATCAATGGTTATTGATACTTGTGCTGGGTAAAGTAGTCTGTGGTCTCTTTGGGTTTGCAGGATCTCTATCCAAGCCCTTCTGGCTTTTCTGGTCTCTGTTAAGAAGTCAAGTGTAATTCTAATAGGTTTGCCATTAAATATTATTTGGCCCTTTTTCCTTGCAGCTTTTAATATATTTTTGTTGTTGTTGTTCTGTATATTTTGCGTTTTGATTAGAATGTGACCGGAAGTTTTACTTTTCTGGTCTATTCTGTTTGATGTTCTGTAGGCCTCTTGTATTTTCATAGGCATCTCTTTCTTTAGATTGGGGACATTTTCTGCTATGATTTTGTTAAGAATAGTTTCTGGGCCTTGGAGTCTGATATCTTCTATTTCCTCCATGCCTATTATCCTGAGATTTCTTTTTTTCATAGTGTTTTTGATTTCTTGGCTGTTTTGTGTCAGGAATTTTCCAAATTTGCCATTATCTTTAATGGTTGCTTTAAGATCTATGATTGTATCTTCTAGTCCTGAGATTCATTCCTCCATCTCTTGAATTCTGTTAGAAAAGCTCACCTCTGTGTTGCTCACCTTCTATTCTGAGCTCTCACATTCCTGTTTTTTTTCTGTCTGTGTGTTTATCATTGAATCTATTTTCATCTTCAGATCTTAAACTGTTTTATTGATTTCTTTCATCTGATTGTTTGTATATTCCTGAGTTTCTTCCATTGCCTCTTTATATGCCTTCAGAGCTTGAATTGTTTTATTGATTTCCTTCATCTGATTGATTGTACTTTCCTAAATTTTTTCCAGTGCCTCTCTATGAAGCCTGTTTTATGTCTTCCACCTGTTTGGCTGCATCTTCCTGCATTTGATTATGAATTTTATTTGTTTCCTCCATTATCATCCTCATTACTCAGGATTTGAGGTCATTTTCTTGTATTTCTCTTGTTTTTGTTTTCTCTGGGTTGTTTTCTTTAGAAAAGCTAGGGTCTGGAGATGCCATATTGTTTTGGGTTTATTTGGGTATGATTTTAAGCTGTTTTTTAGTCATCTTGCCATCTCTGTTTTTGTCAGGTAGCTTTCAGAGTTGGGTGGAGGGAGTCTGAGGATAGATTCACTTATTTTCTCATGATTTCTCTAGGCTGGAAACTCTGATGCTTCATTGGTGTGGATGGCAGGAAGCTAGCCCTGTTGTTTTGGACTCTCACGGCCAGTGATCCCCAGATCCCCTCTACTGTGGGTCCTTCAATTGTCCTGGGTGTCTGAATGTGTGTTGGGTGAGGCCAAAGTGTCCACAGCCTAATGGGTCCCCTTGTAGCACTGGTGCTCTCCATGGACTGAAGCAGGTCAGATGGAAGTTGTTTGATGGCCACTCTACTCCTTGTGTCCCTGAGAATTCCTTAGTGCTGCAGCTTGGATGCTTTGCTGGTCTCTGGTTCCTGGTAGCATTTCATGACCCAGACCACTTTCACAGTACAGGTCCGTGTCACAGGGCCCAAACCGCCCACACACTGAATCCAGTTTATATCTCTGGACCCAATGCTGTTCCAGGGCCTAATCCACACACTAAATCCAGTTAGCACTGATGCCAACCAGGGTCTTGGATCCAAACCACACACTGAGCTCACTGAGTTCAGCTAGAGTCTCAGGGCCCAAACTTCCTGACAAGTCCAGCCAGAGTCTCAGGGCTGGGACTGCCTGCCAATTCCAGCCAGGGACTCTGGGCCCAAACCACATGCTGAGCACAGCTAGATTCTCTGGGGCCAAGCTGCCTGCCAAGCTCAGCTAGAGCTTCAGGACCCAAACTACCCGCCAAGTCCAGCCAGGGACTCTGAGCCCAAACCACGTGCCGAACTCAGCTAGATTCTTAGGGCTCAAACCACCTGCCAAGTTCATCTAGGGATGCTGGGCCCAATCTTCCCCTCCAAGTTCAGCTCGGGACTCTGGACACAAACTGTGCACCAAGTCCAGCCAGTATTTCAGGGCTAGGAGTATGTACTAAGCTCAGCTAGGGACTCTGTGTCTAAAGCACGTGCTGAGGTCGGCTGGTCTCAGTGCCTGAACTGTCCGCCACGCTCAGCCAGGGACTCTGGAACCAAACTGCATGCTGAGTCCAGCCAGAGTCTCAGAAACAGGACTGTGCGCAGAGCTCAGCTAGAGTCTCAGGTCCCAATCTGCCTGTCAAGTCCAGCTAGGAACTCTGGGCCAAAACTGCACACTGAGTCTAGTTTGGGTCTCAGGGAACAAGTTGTGCACCAAGTAGAGCTTGGGTCATGGGGACCAAACCATGCAGCATGGCCCAAATCCTGCCCAGAGTCCCCTCTCCTACAGCAACTCCCACCAGCCACCACACAAATCAACTCCCCCGGAAGGCTCCGAGCTGCAAACCTCAGGTGCCTCCACTGCCACTCCGGTCTGAGAAAATCTGCACTCCTCCCATGTGCAGGGGCACGCAGGTCTCTACACCCTGGTCTCTTTGAACCATGGAGCCCTCCTGATGCAGTGGTGTGGGGACCTTGGTGTTCCTGGTCAGAATTCTGTGAAATTCCCTGATTTGTTTACTGGAGCTTCTAAGCATGGTCTACACTGCTCGCTTCCATCTTGGATTCCCCCCTCTAGTACTTGAACTTTTACCTTGAAAAATTGACAACTGAAGCAGATCAAAAGTTACAAATTAGAAAGAATTGAAAAATACCATTATTCAAAGATGATATATTATAGGTAAGTGCCTCACTCACCAATGATCTACCAGGAAACTCCTACACCTGACAAACACCTTCAGCAACAGGTCTGGATACAAAATTAACTAAAAAAAAAAAAAAAAAAAAAAAAAAAAAAAAAAAAAAAAAAAAAAAAACAGTTGCCCTCCTTTACACAAGTGTTCAATGGGCTGAGATTGAAATCATGGAAACAAAACCCTTCGCAATAGCCACAAGTATTTTAAAAGATCTTGGTGTCACTCTAACCAAATAAGCTAAAAAAATTGGATGACAAGAATTTTAAGTCTCTGAAGAAAAAAATAATTAAAAAAGATATAACAAGAGAGAAAGATCTCCTATTCATATGCATTTGTAGAATTACGGTAATAAAAAAATGGCCATCTTAACAAAAATAATCTAGAGATTCAATGCGATTCCCAACAACATTCCAACACAATTCTTTAAGGACATTAATAGAATAATACTCAGCTTCATATGGAAAAAAACAACAACAAGAAACCCAATAGCAACTAAACAAAACAAAACAAATAAAAGACAGGTTTTCTAAAAGAATTCTGTACAATAAAATTACTTCTGCAGACATCACCATCTCTGATATCAAGCTTTAATAGAGAGCTATAGTAGTAAAAACCACATGGTAGTAACATAAAACAGACCAATGGACCAATGAAATCCCAGAAGTAAACCACATACACATCCATTGACACCTGATTTTTGACAAAGAAGCCAAAATTAAACAATGGAATAAAGACGGGATCTTTAACAAATGGTACCTGAGTAATTGGATGCTGGCATGTAGAAGAATACAAATAGACTAGTAATCATTCTGCACAAAACTCAAGTCCAAATGGATCAAAGACCTCAATATAAAACCAGACTGAGCCTGAAATAAGTAAAGTGGGGATAGCCTTGAAGTCATTGACACAAGAGACAACTTCCTGAACAGTATGCCAACAGTTCAGACTCTAAGATCAACAATTAATAAATGTGGCCTCAGCTATTATAAACAATGTTATCATGAAATTTGATGTCAAATGGATGGAATCCAAAAACGTCAGCCTGCGTGAGGTAATCCAGACCCACAAAGACAAACATGATACATACTCACTTATAAGTGGATATTAGCTATAAAGTAAAGGATAGCCATGCTACAGTTAACTGACTGAGAGAAGCTAATTATCAAGGAGGACTCAAGGAGTGGGAGAATGATGGCTTATAGATCTCACTGAAAAGGAAAAACAGACATTGCATGTAACATGGGAAGGGGACTGGATGGGGGAATGGATGGAGGAAGAGGAGGGACTATGTGGAGGCAGTACTGTGAGAGATGACTAGAAATGTGGGAATGGGGAGCATGTATGGGACAAGATAGGAACCTAGGGATATGGAAACACCCAGGAATCTATGAAAGTGTCCCTTCCTAATCTCCTAGCAATGGGAGATATGGAGCCTCAACTGGCCAGACCCTATAACCAGGCAATAATTTCTGTGGAGGGACTGGAGCAATATCCCAGACACAAAACTTTCAATATATATTTTTCCTTTCTATAAGATGCTCAGGGATAAAATGGAGTAGAAATTGACGGAATGGCCAACCAATGATTTGATTAGCTTGAGACCCATGCCATGAGAGGGAGGCCAGGCCTGACACTGTTAAAGATACTCTACTATATTTGCAGACAGAGCTTATCATAACTGTTATCAGAGAGGTTTCACACAGCAGCTGATGGAAACAGATTCAGAAACTCATAGCCAAACATTATGCAGAGCTTGAGAAGTCCTGTGGAAGAGGAGAAGAAAGAATTTTAGTGGTCAGGGGGATCAAGAACACCACAAGATAACCTATAGAATCTACTAACCTGAGCCTATAGCAGCTCACAGATACTGTACTGCCATCCAGAAATCATGCATGGTTCTTGCCTAGGCTCTCTGCTCATATGTAGCAGATGTGTATCTTGGTCTTCCTGTGGGACTCCTAACAATTGAAGCAGGAGTTGTCTCTGACTCAGTTACCTGCCTCTGGGACCCTTTTCCCCTACTGGGCTACCCGGTCTGGTCCCAATAGGAGAAACAGACCTACTATTATTGCAACTTGATATGCCAGGGCTGATTTATATCCATGGAAGGCCTCCCCTCTTCTCAACAGAAAGAAAGAAGTGAATTGAGAGGGGGAAAGACTGGGATGACTGCACAGTCAGAATGTAAAGTGAATAAATAAATTAATTAATTAAAAGCATTATCTGTGAAGTTAGGGGAATGTAAGTCTATTTCACAACAAAAATATATAAAAATATAAAATTATACTTATTTTTCTCATGAAAATTTATGTTAATTCTATATTTATAAATCTACAATTCAAGAAATTATATTAAGCATTGTTTCATTTCTTAGCAATTAGAACCATGTTTTTTTTTTATTCAAAAGCTATAAAGCAGAGTACTGGGAAAGGAGCCGAGTTGGAGGTTGGCTAGGAGATATTATTTCTAGATTGATGAAGTTAAATTTGAAACTCAAATATAGTAGTGACTTCAACTATTTCAGTAACATTGTGATACCTGTGTGGTAGTAGACAGGAGGGACATGTAAAAGTTATTTTTCTGAAATGTTAACATTAGTTTACAGACAATATTTTAAAATCATGGATATTGTAGTAAAAAATAAAACTCCCATGAAAGAAAGCAAGTACAAGTCCTGCTCACAGACACCATTCCAGAGGCCTCATTAAGAGAATCAAATCACCCCATGAAGTTTTTGTTTCATCTCCAGAAGCTTTCTTCCCTCTTTTTTGTGACTCTTACCTTCAGCAAATTTATATAAACAATGAGAAGATTCTTTATGATAGAGACAAACCTTTGATGATAATTATCTATGTTCCCGTTTGATACTTTCCAATGAAATATCTAAAATATTTCATTTCTTTTTTGTAAATAAAAGACCATTTATGCTTACTAAATTTCATAGAGTGACAGAGATGAACTTTTAATGATACGTCCATCAAACGAATGCCTACATTACAAAGCAGGTAAGTGTGGAGAGATAAAATTGACAGAACCAGACAATCAGGTACCTAAAGATAAAATCATAGAAGGTAAATACCGTGGAAAGATTCTTATTGCCTGTAGTTTTCATTCCTAAGGTTAGGTGACCTTTCATTCTATAAAAGAAAATGAATGAGTGGCCAGGTGAACTGCTTAGTGGCAATTTGTTGTTTTTCTGTATAGGTAGGAAAATGCTAAAGAATGTAAAAAGTTTCTTTCCTTGTCAAGAATGAAGCAGAAGGGAATTTATGCACACAACAAATAAAACTGATCTCCCAGGGATCTCTGTCTATTCATTTATCTATTCATCTATCCATCTACCTATCATTTATATGTCTATCTATGTATCATCTATCATGTATTGTCTATCTATTGATGCTATAAGTTTCATTTCTTGACTTTCAGATGACTAGTTTATTTCCAGTTAGTGGGGATGAGAGCCTAAATATGAGTAATTTTACTTTGACTAGGTGCTGGGTATGATGAGCCTAGTTCTGGAGTTCAAGGTGTATCAATGGCTTCTTATATTTTTTAACTCTGGCAAAGAAGTTAACTTTAAACATGAATTTAGGAACCTCTCCAAACCCAAGCAGGATTTTCATATAAGTGTGAAAAGGGAACACCGTTCCTTTTTATTTTTGCCCCTCTAACATTGAAATGTACAGAGCTTGAGAGACAATATGGGAAATCTATTGGCTCTGTTTTTTCATAATTAAACTATTATACAACCCAACTAGCTTACACAAAAAAGGAAAAAGGTTAAGGCGACAAAAGAGTGAACCTTCCGGTATGCATTCCACGGGATGGGTCCTTAGGTGTCTCTCTGGCCCATGTGCTGGTCCAGCTGGTCCACTGCTCCACACGCGCTCAAGCCCAGGCTAAACTTGTTGTTCTCTCCTCCCCACCTGTCTGAGTCACATGGGAAGGGTGGTCTCCTTTTCCAGTTGAGGGTCCATTAGAAAAACAATAGCCCATTTGGAGTTCCCAGGTCTGCTTCTTGAATTCCAAGCCCAGGATGGCTCCACTCAGTCTGTCACAACGTATTTATGGGATGTCCCAAGGGTAAAACCTGCCAAGACTGTTTCCACCTGAGACAAAGCTTAATCTTTCCCACACATCCCCCTTTTCTTTTAAAAAAATTAAGAATTATATACACACATATACATATATATATAATCACTAGGTATTAAGTACATAACCAAGTCTTTTTATACCTGTTAACCTGAAAGAAAGTATTTTACTATCTTATCAAAGAGAGTCTTTTTTTATGAGAAATTGTAATTATCAATTTATAAATGTGTCTTTAATTTTTAAACTAAAGCTTTTAGTAACATTGTGGCTATCTAGTCTTTAATCTCATCAGAGACTAAAGAAGGAAAAATCTATCTAATAAAGGACGTGTTGGCGGGCACCTTCCAAGTTGCATAGGACAGAAAGAGCAGACCACCTGTATAGTCACCGGATTTTTTTTTATTGGGGCAATCAGTCTTTAACCTTATCGGCCCAAAACATTTAACAAATTGTTTTTTGAAGCAGGAAATCTAACGGTCTGGTCCATCTAGTCTCTTTAAAGTTGGACAGTCAACTTTTTAACATCACTGTTGATCATTGTAGACAGTCAGTCTGTCATTAGCAGTAGAGATAAGAGCAGTATTTTGTCCAGTGACCATTCTGTCACTCGTGTCTCTTGAAGTCCCAGTCTTTAATGATGTAAATGGAGAAGTGGCCAGGAGCGGATGTCTCTCTCTGTCAAGAAAGCCCTCATCTTTAAATGTCATATTTTGTGCATCTCTGAAGAGTTTGAAGACTAACTCTATCTATTTTTACAGTTATCAATCTATTTTTTGAAGACATATACAAGAAATTAAACTTGTTCTATGACAAAGTAAGTTAGTATCTAGTAGGATTTTTATGTAACTAAATACCAACTTTTATTTTTGATCTTTCTGAACAGTTTTTTTTAAGACATTAGTGGTACATGAATAATATATTAAATAAATATTGAATAAAATGAACTTAAGTTTTTAACATATAATATATAATATTTTGTTAACATACAATACATAAGGCAAAAATGAATGACAATATGCAATTTAAATTCTTATCAATGAAGCAAAAGTTGAAGTCTTAATTTTTTTGACAGAATTTTTATTTTTTTCCTATTAGGGAGGCAAAACAAGCAAAGGTAATCATACAAGTTATTGATTTGATTACATCAAAATGTTTGTAAACATGTCATGTCAAAATCATGAGAATAAAGCCATGGCTATTTGATGTGGACCACGTTATACTATGAGCTTCACATTCATATTCCTGTTTTAAACAATAGACTATTTCTTGTTCTTTCACCTCACTGTACCTCTTATCACATGGCTAATTAATTTCACATAATTACAGCCTGATTTTTAACATTTTTGTTTTATTATTTATTTTTAAATATTTTTCTTTTTTTTTCTTTTTTTTTATTAATTTTTTCTTGTTACATCTCAATGTTTATCCCATCCCTTGTATCCTCCCATTCCTCCTACGCCCCCCATTTTCCCATTATTCCCCTTTAGGGGCTTGGAACTAAACAGAGAATTCTCAACAGAGGAGTATCAAATGGCTGAGAAACACTTAAAGAAATGCTCAACCTCCTTAGTCATCAGGGAAATGCAAATCAAAACAACTCTGAGATTCCATCTTACAGCCATCAGAATGGCTAAGATCAAAAATTCAAGTGACACCACATGCTGGTGAGGATGTGGGGAGAAAGGAACACTCTTTCATTGCTGGTGGGAATGCAAACTACTACAGCCACTTTGGAAAGCTATCTGGTGTTATCTCAGAAAAATGGGAATAGGGCTTCCTCAAGACCCAGCTATTCCACTCCTTGGAATATACCCAGAAGTTGCTGCAGCACACAACAAGAAAATTTGCTCAACCATTTTCATAGCAGCCTTATTCATAATAGCCAGAACATGGAAACAGCCTAAGTGTCACTCAGTAGAAGAGTGGATAAAGAAACTGTGGTACATATACACTATGGTATACTACTCAGCTATTAAAAACAAGGAATTCCCGAAATTTGTGGATAAATGGATTGAGCTAGAAATGATCATAATGAGTGAGTTAACCCAGAAGCAGAAAGAATCAAATGGCATATACTCACTTATATCTGATTACTAGCCCAAGGGGCATGTCCCATGAAAGCCTTCACTTACCAGAAAACTGGGACAGAGGGGAGGGCATCGTATTGGGACTCTAAATGAGAGACGCATGGGAGAATAGCAAAATAAAAGGACCCAGAGGGTCCTAGAAACCTACAAGCAGAACAATATGATAGGCAGATTTGGGCCAAGGGTTCTTGCTCAAACTAAGGCACCAGCCAAGGACAATACAGGAGGTAAACTTTAAACCCCTTCCCAGATCTAGCCAATGGTCAGAATAATCTCCACAGTAGAGTGGAGAGTGTGATATGACTTTCTCACATACTCTGGTGCCTCACATTTGACCATGTCCCCTGGAGGGGGAGACCTGGTGGCACTCAGAAGAAGGACAGCAGGTTGCCAAAAAGAGACTGGATACCCTATGAAAATATACAGGGGGAGGTAATCCCCCTCAGGAAGTCTTAAATTTTTATCAATCGAAAGTTTTAAATTTTTATCAATCTATAATACCAATGTAGGATTTTTGAAGTTAGTAGATTTAATAATTTATCTTTTATTTTATAAATTTGTATCTTTTTTCCTTCCCCCCTTTTCCTTAATATTAAAAAGGATAGAAAGTAAGAAAGAAAGAAAGATAGAAGAAAGAAATCCCCAAATGAACTTTTATTAATTGTAACTAACCCCGTTAGGCAAAGATGAGCTTTGGTAACCTACCAAAAACACCCATCCCACCTACTGGGAACGGGGGCATCATGTTTTCAAAATTACTTTATGTTGTTTAGGAGAAAAATCTTTTTCGGGTACCCTAGAAAAATAATATATTGACCAAGCACTGGAAAAGCTACTTGTTTTTGTCTAGTCCTTTTGGGATCGAACCTTTTGGCTAGCCGATTTATTGTTAATATGTATGTAATTTCTGGAAGAAGCAGTAGTGTCAGAGGCAGAAGTTCGATCTTCATAATTGTCTTGTTTTTTGTTTTGAAAGTAAGCACACTTTTGAAATCATTAGTACAGGTATGTTAGTACATGTATAATTTTTTTAAGGAAACATCAGTTGAGGCACCTTGTTCAAGGTGTCAGAGGCATGCTTTTGGGGTTAAATCACCCATGTTGTCTGTTTTGTCTTTAGTATTGTTCTGTATTTTGTAAATAATATAGGGCTCTACCTGTACATACACCAGCAGGACAGAAGAGGGCATTAGTTTTCCAAGCTGTAAGAATCAGTGTCAAGTTGCTAAGAACCAGATAGCTCTTAAGATTTACTTGTTATATGATCAGATCTAATCTTTATAAGTTTGGTTGGAAGCCATATTTTTTTACTCTCTGTGGAAACATACGCATACCCATGACCACATCTTAAAACTACTGCAGGTTTTTATTTTATATTTGACAAATCTTTGTAGAATATTGGTTGTCCCAACTCTTCAGTTTTTTTTTTATCACCCAATGTCTCTCTGTAGCTGACGTCTTTTTATCATTTACATTAAGAAAATTTAGAGTCAACAAAGCATTATTTAATCGGTCCCTGGGTGTCTTTATCCTTTCCTTTTGTTTAATAAGCATTTTTTTAAAGGTACGATTAGCTCTTTTTACAACTGTTTGTCTTGTGGGGTTGTGAGGTATACCAGTAACATGTTTTATATTATGATATAAAAAGAACTTTTTTATCTTAAGGGACACATATGCAGGAGCATTGTTAGTCTTAATTTGTGCAGGTATTCCCATAAGTGTCATTATTTTCAGCAAATGAGTAATCACACAGTCAGCCCTTTTAGAACTTAAGGCAGTTGTCCATTGAAAACCTGAATATGTATCAATGGTATGACGCACATACCTCATTTTTTCAAATTTTGTAAAATGAAACACATCCATCTGTCAAATTTTATTTTATTTTTTGTTACCTTCAGGGTTAATTCCAGCAGGTAATAGTAGTTGACTATATAAGGAACATGTAGGACACTTATTAATTATTTCTTTGGCTTGTTGTCAAGTGATAAAGAATCTTTTTTTTAACCCTTTACCATTGACATGATGTTTTTCATGAAATTTTGAGGCTTTGAATACATTATCTATCAATAATTTATCGATCTCTTTATTTTCTTGTGCCAATGGGCCTGGTAAACCTGTATGGGATCAAATATGAGTAATATACAAGGTATAATTTTTGTTTTTGATGACCTGTTGTAGTTCTATAAATAAGGTAGTCAATTCTGTGTTATCAGGAGTAAATTCAGTAATTTTTATATGCAAAACAACTTTTTCAGCATATTGAGAGTCAGTAATTATATTAAGAGATTTAGTAAAATCTAACAATACTATAAAAATTGCATATAATTTTGATTTTTGAACTGATATAAATTGGTTTTTAATCACCTTGGTTATTTTTTTAGACTTATAACCAGACATACCTGATTTATTTGCATCAGTGAAAAAGGTGGGTGCCCCTGAGATTGGTGACCTCTTGATAATACTTGGAAGGATCCAATTAGTTCTTTTTATAAACTGTATACATTTGTTTTTTGGGTATCTATTGTTAATGTCTCTCAAATAGTTACTACAAGCTTTTTGTTAATCTTTATTAATTACCCATAAAGACATAATCTCAGAATTAGTAAGAGGCACTAAAATTTTCATAGGGTCCATCCCTGACAGTTGGCACAACCTTTTTTTTTTTTTTTTTTTTTTTTTGTAACCAATTTAGAAATTTTTTTATGTATGTTTTCAATTTTTTGTTTTGTTTATTTGTCAGGAATATCTATTTTATGATCCTGTCTTCCCTTTGTATAAGAAGCCCAGTAGGAGAATGTTTCGAAGGCAAAATAACCAGAATGTAACCAAGTTTAGGATCAATTTTATCCACATATGTCCTTTGAAGTTTTTGTTCCACCAGAATTAAATCCTTTTTTGCCTCAGTGGTTAGACATCTAGGACTGTTTAAATTCGAATCCCCTTGTTATGTTTGAAACAAGTTACTTAACTCATAAGTAGCTAACCTGATTGTAGGCCTTAACCAGTTAATATCTCCCAATAATCTTTGAAAGTCATTAAGAGTTTGTAATTGATCTCTACAGATCTGTACCTTTTGTGGTCAAATTTTTTGTTCAGTTATTTTATAGCCTAAATAGGTAATTAAATCTCTTCGTTGTATTCTTTTCACAATAATCTGTAATCCCCAGCATGGTAGAATTCTTTGAGCTTCCTGAAACATTTTTTTCTACAACATTAGGATTAGAATCAGCTAGCAGAATATCATCCATGTAATGGTATATGATAGATTGAGGAAACTGTTTACGAATTATTTTTAAAGGTTGTTGCACAAAATACTGGCATAAAGTTGGGCTATTTAACATTCCCTGTGGAAGTACCTTTCAGTGATATCTCTTTATTGGAGAATTACTGTTCAGAGTAGGTACTGAGAAAGCAAACCTTTCTCTGTCCTTTTCATGTAAAGGTATGGTGAAAAAACAATCTTTTAAATCAATTGTAATTATATGTCAAGATCTAGGTAGCAAGGAAGGCAAAGGAATTCCAGATTGAAGCCAACCCATGGGTTGAATCACCTTGTTTATGGCCCTGAAATCTGTTATCATTTTTCGTCTACCTGATTTTTTTCTTACCACAAACACAGGGGAATTCCAGGGACTGGAAGATTCTTCGATGTGTTGAGCCTCTAGCTGCTCTTTCACTAAACCGTGAAGTGCCTGTAACTTATTTTTGTTAAGGGCCACTGCTCTTGCCATACAGGTCTGTTTGAAATCTATTTTAGGGGCAAGGTGGTTGGTATCTCAGCAGTGGCCCCTCTTATAAATTTTGACACTCTAAACCTGAAGAGTTTTGAGGTTGGACAATGGGCATAGTTTGTGGTTGCCCTTGCTCACTTACATTAATCTCTTCCCCAGAAGCGCGTGCCAATTCACCCATAGTTTTAACCTTGTTTGTCTTGATGTTTGTAGGAATAGTAATTTGTGTACCCCATTGTTGTAAGAGGTCTCTTTCCCATAGATTTATGGGAATGTCAGCCACATAGTGTTTCAGCCTCCCTATTTGCCCATCTGGTCCCACACACTCAAGCCACTGTACACTTTGTTTTGTTTGAGATAGCTTACCAGTTCCTACAATTTTGGTATAAACCTTTTTAAGTGGCCAATTTTGGTTCCAAGACTTCTGGCAAATGATGGAGACATTGGCTCAGCTTTCTACCAAGCCTTCTATTTTAACACCATTCAATTGTATAACTAACTTAGGTCTCTCATCATTAATTACTGTTTGCCAGAACACACGAGTCCCTGTGCTTCCGAACGCACCAGTCCTTTCCACTGGAGCAGCTTTGCCTTTAATGTAAGGAAACAGTAGGAGTTGAGCAATTTTATCCCCGGCATCGATTTTCATCTCCTTTTTTATACATGCCATGATTTTTATTTCCTCTTTAGAATCTCCATCTATAATACCAGGATGCATAATAAAACCATGAGAAGCCAGCCCACTTCTTCCCAGAACCATTCCTACTGTGCCTGAAGGCAAAGGTCTGAAAACACCAGTATTTAATTTGTAACATTTAACCTGGGGAGATAGGGTAAGAGACATATTTGAAGCCAGATCCAAGGCTGTACTGCCTTCAGTAGCATGCATTAGATCACTAACACTCAGTTCCTATTTTCCTGTGGGTTTGTCACTTCCTGACTGGCCAAATGAATTCGGCTGGCATTGTTTATAGGGGCCCGAGCCGATGGCCCCCTCCTGCCATTTCCCGTCAGCAAGATACTGCCTTGCACATCTCTCTTAGACTGACAATCCCGAGACTAATGTTTTCCTTTCCCACAGCGATGACAGTACCCTGGGAGTATTGGTACCTCATTACCGTCATAACCAGAACCTCTTTGTTCTCTCCTACAAGTTATGTTTTTCCTGGGTTATTGCATCTTCTATCTCTACAGTTTCTTTGCACATGACCAATTTTACCACAAGTGAATCACCGAGTATTATGATATCTGGGCTCTCTGGCTAAAGCTTGTCCCACAATATTATTTTGATACTCCTGAGAGTTGATATTAACTGTCTCTTTTACCCAGTCATCTAGTGGAGTGCCTCTTTCCTTTAATGGTCTAAGCACCTTCTTACATTCAGCATTTGCATTCTCATAAGCCATGATAAGTTTTAATGCCTGTTTGTTGTCAGAATCTGGCATCACCTTATTTATAGCAGATCCTAATCTCTGTAAAAATTCTGTAAAGGGCTCCAGAGATCCTTGGAACACTTTAGTAAATGGAATAGTTGTTTTCCAGGTTCCTCTACCAGCTCCTAAGCTCTCAAGGCTGTCTTATGACATTGTTTAATCACTCTATCTTTAGCTTGGATTTGTTCTCTAATGTTAGTATATTGTCCTTCACCAAGCAATTGATCTCTATTAACATTTATTCCCTGTGTTGTATTTTCTTGTTCTATTTTTATAGCTTCTGTTCGCCACCATGATAACCACTGTAACTGTTGTGTTGCTTCCAATACTGCTGAAACTAAATTTTTTTCAATCTTGGGGAACAAGTCTATTCTGAGTGGCCCAGCTGTTTAACATTTGTTTAACGAAGGTAGAGTGCATACCATATTTGATGATGGATTCCTTAAAATGTTTAAATCCATCATGTCTACAGGACACCAGGCCATTTCCTCATAACCCTCAGCACCATTTTGCTTGGGCACATGTCTTACAGTGACTGGAAAAGCTGAAGGTGTCTGGGTGACTGTGGAGGTGTCCTCCACTGGGACATTTACTTCCAAAGACCTTTTGGTCGGTCTGGCTTCCTTTGCCTCTGGTTTCTGACCTTCTCTACTCTTTTTAACCAAAGATGCCTTCTGTTTTTCCAGCCCTTCCAGTTTTTTTTCTGTATTTTGCCCATTTGTTCAGTCAAGTCAGTAATTCTTTCCAAAAGGATAGAGCTTATTGACTCTTCTGGTTTTTTCTGGCTTTCCAGTCTCTCTATTTTCTGTCCGTCATCACTATCAATTACCAAAAATTCTTTCTGCTTTCCCATCCCTTCATTTTCTTTTCTCAGCCTTTCCATCTGTCTAGTCAAATCTGCAATCTTTTTAAAAAGGATAGAACTTACTGACCCTTCCAGCTTTTCTATGTCATTAGCTTTTCTTTTAATCCTTCTAAGAATGAAATATTGTAATAAAAGGACAATAAAAAAACATTGAATTCCCTCTAAGTATAATGCAGAAAAAAGTTTTGCAACAGCAGTTGCAACTTTGCTGATACCCTGAAACAGCATTTCTATACCTTCGAATATTGAATCTTCCCTCATACCATTAGGGACTGTGGAACCCATTGGGCCCCACGTCATGCACCAGATGTTGGCTCTGTTTCTTAATAATTAAACTTTATTATACAACCCAACTAGCTTACACAAGAAGGAAAAAAGGTTAAAGGGACAAAAGAGTGAACCTTCTGGTATCCGTTCCATGGGATGGGTCCTTAGGTGTCTCTCTGGCCCATGTGCTGGTCCAGCAGGTCCACTGCTCCACACACACTCAAGCCCAGACTGAATTTGTTGTTCTCTCCTCCCCACCTGTCTGAGTCACATGGGAAGGGCAGTCTCCTTTTCCAGTTGAGGGTCAATTAGAACAACAATAGCCCAGTTGGGGTTCCCAGGTCTGCTTCCTGAATTCCAGGCCCAGGATGGCTCCACTCAGTCTGTCACAAGGTATTCATGGGGTGCCCCAAGGGTAAAGCCCGCCAAGACTGCTTCCACCTGTGACAAAGCTTAATCTTTCTCACAGAAATCAGTAAAGTTTTTATAAAATTATCTTCCCTTGTAACTTCCAAATTAGTTTCCACTATGAGAAACAAAAGAATCTCAGCAGAAAGAGTATGTTTGTGTTTTCCTTGACCTCTTGCTATGAGTCCCTGCTTCCTAAGTGATGCTGCATTACTATGTCCCAGAGGAAGAGAATTGGTAAACAGAAACATACTTGGAAATGAAAAGTAGACTTGTCTAGTTTGTATTCTACTAGGACAGAAATATCCCAAAATTACATTTAAAAATTGCCTGTATCTGCTTTTAAAGTTGCATATTAATCTTTTGAGTGTGTTTAGCTTTCAAGTAATGTTAACAAAACTACTTTGCCAAGTGAGTAAATAATATCCCAAGAGGAAAATCTGCTAATAAAATTAAGAAAGCTAATTATCATACTTAAATATAATGACTAATGCTGTACCCAAAGGTGTTCTCTGAATTTCAAGATTGTTGCAGGAAAGTTAATGAAAGGAAAACAAGCTGTAAATGCTTTGTTAATTAATAAAAATATAAACTACTCATTAAAATATTGTATTTCTTATTTTATGCTCCTAAATAAATAAATTATAATGTTTACTTATATTATTAATAGTAAAAACAATTGTTATTTATTTTGTAGTCCTATGGCATGTCATTTTGGAATTGTGTCTTTCCCAAATAGAATGCTATTTATAACACACACATATACACACACACACATGCCCTCATATACCTACAAAAGAAGAAAGTATATATGCATCTACTAAAAGTGTTTGACCTAAAGAAAGTATGTAACTGAAGACTAGAACTGAATCAGTGTATAAGGTTTTGGCCACAGCTCTGTATATAAAGCCACAGGACCAAAGTGCATCAGTTATTTATCTGTCAGTTACATATAAGGAATGTACACTAATATGTGCAGCTTCTTGTTTTCAAAAGCCATGCTATGCACTGAAGCATCACTCCAGGGACATACAGAAATCTATTTCAAATAATCACCAAAAAACAATTGAGCACCTATGAAGTAGCATGTAAAAACCTGCAAACAGTTGCCTTCAATCTCTGTGTACAGAACAAGCATTGAATGTTTGGGGGCTTAATTTCTCTTACGTATGAATACAAAATCACAGTGTTTACCAAATTGTAGCAAAGTATTCTGTGGGATAACATATTCAAGAATAGATTTAAATTAATGCAATACTAACACTTGTCATGGTTTTACTTGCATATCAAAAGCATTTTAAATCTTAATGTTCTTTACAAAGAGAAAATATCACATTCACATGGTATTTAATGACTAAGACTGTGGGGTTTTTTTAGGTAATTGTGTCAGATGATACATACATTGGGTAAAAATATTGCTTGCTCTGTTCAGAGTGATTCTAGAGGCAGTATACTACTATCTCCTGTTCTAAAGGATACAGTTGAATATAAAATAAGACCATTATAACATTTATGTTTACCTCAGTATTTGAATGCAGCATACTCTCAAATATTGCTCACTAAGTTAAACTATTTACTGGGATGTGTGTGAGCTTACAGCTGTAGAGAGAGAAAATTTTGTAGACCTTGGGGAGGCTGAATTCTTAGAATTCTCTAACATTCCTGAAGTTTCTCTTCAATCAGAAGCATCTCTTCTTTATCCTAGGGGAATTAATGTTCTATAACATACAACTTGTCAGTGAATTCACTTGACCCTACATTTTATTGAAAATATGCTCTTCATACAATATATACTGACCCCCATTTCTTCTCCTCCAACTCCATGTCTTCTTTCCTTCTCTCTTTGGAAAATAGGTAAATAAGACCAAACAAACAAGTCAGAATTTAAAAGTAAGTAAATAACATTTAAAGCACAAGAAACTCACATGCAAGTGCATGTGCACATACACACACACACACACACACACACACACACACATACACACACACACACACTGAAAGAAAAAAAGAAAGGAAGGAAGGAAGAAAAGAAAAAAAGAAAGTAAGTTGACAGGCCACTCTTGCCAGAAAGCTAGGTAGACTACCCATAGACCTTCTCCTTTCTCTCTATTCCCCCAGACCCAAACCCTCTGTTTCTTCCCTAGCATTGCACCAGACCACCAACTGCAGCATCCCTTACCCTTCCCACAACTCCTGTGAATTGCACAGACCATGTCCTCCTAGCCTGCCTTCCCCACTCATCACTACATCCCATTGTTGAATATTGGTAGGCATTCCCTGTGAATACATCAGCTGAGCAGGTTAGTAAAACAGGCAAAAAAATAGTCATCACACTCTGAAAATCAGAGAGGAAACAGAAAGCAATGAACAAAATACCCCCTAACAAAGAAGAACCCAGAAATTAACACCTAATCATTTTAAAGCAATATGCCTAGACACCAGTATAAGAACACAATCAATAATATGCCAGATAATATGTCTCTACTATAGCCCAGCAGGCCCTGAATATATCAATATAAATGAAAGACAAGAAAAAGACCTTAAATCTAACTCTGTGAAAATGATATAGGTCCAAAGAGGAAATTTTCTTCACCTATTATAATCAAAACATTAAACCTACATAACAAAGAAGAATACCACAATCTGTGAAGGAAAAAGGCCACATCACATATAAAGGCAGACTATTTGAATTAAACCTCACTTATCAATGGAGACTCTAAAAGTCAGAAGGGCCTGAGTACACAACCTTCAAAGTCAAACACGTCAAAAACAGAAGCCTTGATTACTATATTCAGCAAAACTTTCAATTACCATAAATGGAAAAGAAAGATGATAAAATCAAACTTAAATAATATCTACCTACAAATCCAGACCTACAAAAGGTTCTAGAAGGAAAACTTCAACCTAAGAAGGTTAGCCACACCCATGAAAACACATTAGATAAATAATTTCAAACCAGCAAACTAAAGGAAGAGAAGCACACAAACACACAAGCTCACTACAATCATCATGACTATTACCAACAAAATATCAGGAATCAGCAATCATTCATCTTTGGCATATCACAATATCACTGGTCTCAATTGCCTAATAAATAAAGACACAACCTAACAGAATGAATGTGAAAACAGCCTCCAAGAAACACAAGTCAGCGTCAAGAATGCCATTACTTCAGCACAAAAGGCTGGATAATCTAAGGAAATATATCTAAAAAGTGAGCTGAGATAGCTTTATATCCATTTAAATAGTTAACAACATAGACGTCAAACCAAAACTAATCAAAAGAGAATGGGACCAACATTAAATAGTACTTAAATGAAAAATCCACCAAGATGACATTTCAATTCTTAATATCTATGCCCTAAACAAAAGGGTACTCACCTTTGTAAAAGAAACATGACTACACCTTAAATCACATATTAACCCTAACACAATGATAGTAAGAAACTTTGGTGCTCCATTTTTACCAACAGACAAATCATCTCTGAAAAAAATAATCAAACACAAATACTGGAGCTAATAGAAACTATAAACAGATATGTATAGAACATATCAGTCAAATTCAAAAGAATACACCCTGTCAACAATTCATAGATTTTCATTTTAAAGAATGACCACATATTTGGACAAAAAGAAAATCTCAACAAATACAAGAATATTGACACAACTCCCTGCATATTATCAGACCACCATAGATTAATCAGGTTAAAGCTGGCTCTCAACAACAACAGAAACAATAGAATGCTTACAAACTCATGGGGTTTGAGACAGAAACAAAGAAAGAAACTAAAGACTTTCTAGAAGTCACTGAAACACAGCATACACAAACTTATGAGAGACAATGAAAGCAGTGATAAGAGGAAAGGACTTAGCACTAAGCATCTACATAAAGAAATTGAAGTGATCTCATACTGGCAATTTAACAGCATACAAGAAAGCTCTAGAACCAAAAGAGGTAAGCATATCCAAGAGAAGTAGAAATAATCAAACCGAACA
The DNA here is from genome assembly GCF_903995435.1 of Acomys russatus. Taxonomy (NCBI): domain Eukaryota; kingdom Metazoa; phylum Chordata; class Mammalia; order Rodentia; family Muridae; genus Acomys; species Acomys russatus. Next base: position 1,711,400 of record NC_067150.1, on the reverse strand, counting down.
CTAAAACCAATACAACAGAAATGAAGAGAGAGAGAAAAAAAATAATTAATAAAACAAAGTTATCTCTTTGAGAATATCAACAAGACAAACTCTTATCTAAATTAACTAACCATAGAGACTATATACAAAATAACAAAACCAGAAAGAAGAAGTAGGACATAACATCAGACACCAAGGAAATCCAGGAAAGCATAAGGATATTATATAGAATTGGAAAATCTTCAAGAAATTAATAATTTTATCAGTAAGTACTACCTACCAAGGCTAAATCATAGTAAGACATGTAATTTAAAACTGACCTGAATAACCCCTGTTGAAATAGGAGCAGTCATTGAGTTTCAGCAACAAACAAACAAAACAAAACAAAATACTGGCCAAGATGTTTTTAGAGTGGAATTCTACAAGATTTTCAAAGAGGAGTTAATGCACATATTCTCAAATTATTCCACAAAATAGAAACAAAAAGAACATCATCCAGTTAATTTTAGGAGGCCATAGTTACCTTGTTAACACAATAAAAATAATTACAAACCAGTTTCCCTTATGGACATAGATGCAAAAATATTGAACAAAATATTTCAAATATAATCCAAGAACACGCATAAAAAAGTCATCCACCATGATCAAGTAGGCTTCATCTCAGAGACTTAGGGAAGTTTTTATATATTAAGATCAGTAAACCACTATATAAAGAAACTTTAAAGAAAGCATATTATCATCTCATTATAGGCAGAAAAGGCCTTTAACAAAATCCAATACCCCTTCATCATAAAGATCTTGAAGAGATTAAAGATACAAGGCACATACCTAGATTTAATAGGAACTTTATAAGAATCTTATAAACAACATAAAAATAAATGGAGAAAAACTCAAAGCAATTTTATGGAAACAACAGCCCTCGCTGTAGCCACAGATAGTATAAAAGTTCTTGGTGTACTTCTAGGAAAGCAAGTGAAAGACTTGCAGAATGAAAGCTTTGTCCTAGAAGAAAGAAATTAGAGAATATATCAGAAGATGTAAGGATTTCCTAAGAACAAGAATTGTTAAATTTAACATAGTGAAAACGATCATCTTGCTAAAAGTAATTTACAGAATCATTTCAATTCCCATTAAAACTTCAATACAGTTCATTATATAACTTGAAAAAACAATACTCAACTTTATATGGAAAAACAAAAAACATAGGATAAGTAAAACAATCATATACAATTAAGAGCCCCCAAAAGTATCACTATGCCTGATATCACACTCTACACAGAACTTGATCTTGGCATACCCATGATATTGGCATAAAAAAAAGACATGTTGCTCAACAAAATCAAATCAAAGATCCAGTCATAAATTCACATACCTATGTTTTTAAGACAAACAAAAAACAAAAATGAAATGATACAACAGATAAAAGAAAGCATTGTCAACAAATGGTGGTGATCTAACTGAACGTCTGCATGTAGAGGAATACAAATAAATCCATATTTCTCACCCTGCACAAAACTCAAATTATAATGGTTCAAGGACGTCAACACAAAACTAGATAAACTAACCCTTATAGAAAAGAAAGTGGGAAATAGCCTTGAATGCAGTGACACAGGAGACATCCTTCTAAACAGAACACCAATATAACCGGCACTAAGATCAACAATTAATAAATCGGACCTCATAAAACTGAAATGTTTCTGTAAAATAAATGACACTAGCAATAGGACAATACAGCAGTCCACAGAATTAAAAAAAAATTCACCAACTCTTCATCTGACAGAAGGATAATCTCCAAAAAATATAAAGAAGTCAAGAAACAAATATCAAACATACAGTTAAAAATATGGGTGATCAATCTAAAGAGAGAATTATCAGCAGAGGAGTTTCAAATGGCTGAAAAATACTCAAAGAACTGTTCAACCTCTTTCACCATCAGGGAAATGAAAATCAAAACAACTTTGAAATTCCATCTTACACCTGTTAGAATGACAAAGATCAATAACAGAAGTGACAGTTTATCGTGGCAAGAATGTGAAACAAGGAAACATACCTTGATTGCTGGTAGGAGTGCAAAATTATATAGCCACTATAGAAATCAATATGGCAGCTCCTTAGAATATTGGGAATTGATCTACCCCATGACCCAGCTATACCATATTCTGTATATATCCAAAGGACACAGTATCCTACCACAAGTACACTTGCTCCACCATGTTCTTCGTGGCTTTATTCATAATAGCCAGAAAAAGGAAACAACTTAAATGTCTCTTGACAGAACACCTTTAAGTAAGTGATAACCAAACTATAATCTATAGACCCAGAGAATTAAGGTAAAAATGACAGGTCTAGGAGCAATGTGTGCATCTCCCTGGGAAGAGGAAATAAAATGGACTTCATGTGTATATTGAATATAGGGAGGGATAGGACTGCTGAACAGGTAAAAATGGAGTAGTGATGGAGGGAGAAAATGTAAGGAGATTGCTGGAAGTGGGGGCACCCAGTGAGACTTCCTTGGAGAAAACTAATTTTTCCTTTGCAAGTGGATTTCAATTGGAGATAGCTTCTTCGCTAGGGGGCTCCTGTCCATTTCCCCACTCGGTGCTGGAATCCTTTCTGACTTGAACCAGTGTCAACCCTCTGGATGCTGCCATTGTCTCTGTCAGTTCATATGTTCATAATTCATGTTGAGTCTTAAACGCACTGTTTTCTTGGTTCACCCATCTCCTCTGGCTACTGAAATATTTCTACTTTTTTGTCTACATAGTTCCCTGATCCCTGAGTGGAAGGATTTGATGAAGACATCTTCATTTGGGACTGTGTGTTTTATAGTCTCACACTCTCTATACTTCATCCAGTTGTGGGTTTACATGGGTGTTAGTTACTATCTGCAGGAAGAAGCTTCTCTGATGATGGCTATGTGAGTCACTGAGTTATGGCTAAAGCATATCTTTGGAAGCCATTCTATTGTTACGTTCCTTTAGCAAAAAATGGTATTTGAGTTCCCCTATATAAAAGAGTTCCGGATCTTGGGGCTAGAGAAATAGAACAATAGTTACAAGTATTTGCTACTTGTGCAAAAGATCCAGATTTTATTCCTAGCACCCATTCCTGGTGGCTTACACTGCCTGTAGTTTCAGTTCCATGGGACCTAGCACCCCACTCTGGGTTCCACAGGCCCTGTTTGCACGTGATATATATACAGACACATGTATGCATAAATAAAGTAAGAATTTTTTAAAAGACAAAGAGTATGGATTATTTTTCAGGAGTCATTGGTAAGGAGATTGAGATCAGAAGTAGTCCAGAAAAGACATATGAGCTATTTCATTGAAAGGCAGAAATATGATTTTCTATACACACTCACACACACATATGCATGTGCATATTCATGTATATATACTGTGTACAAACATTTATATACATGTGTGTTTAAATAAAGAAAGAAGTATTGTGTGTCAATATTTCTGTGAACTAGAATCTACATGTTCTAACAGTGACAGAATACAGTGTGCATGCAATGCTTTCAATTTAAGTTCCTTGGGGTATTATTTAGTGAATATGATTCAGAATAATAAAAATGTATATGTTTTCATCTTCTGTCCATGAAGCTGTTTTGTAGTGATGTGTACAGTTTCAATGTACTTAAGATGAGTAGAAGGGGGCCTAGTTGAGAAGATGGTAACCAATGGTAGTGAAAGTGGATGAAAGAAGGTAAAGAGGAGAAGTCAAAGTATATTGTATATGTGTAAAAAAATGTCATATAAACCATGTATAAATCATATATAGTTAATATACACTAATAAAATAAATTCTTAGAAATCTCTATGGATGCTCATTGCTTAATAACAAGATAACAGAAGGCTACATTCCATTAAGGTCATACTTTTTTTACTGTTAAAATTAAAAGGTGGTAAGAATACATTGGAAAGAGTACAGTAGCAATGTAACACTTTTATTTCCCAGTCAATAATTTTAGAAATCTCATTAAAAATTACTAAGTACATAAATGAGCATGCATTGTGAAGTTTTGTTCTACAGTTGGATAAAAGCAGAGGTGCTTATTATATCTCTACATTTGCTATATTTGCCAGATTCTCACTCAACAATGAAGTAGAAAAAGAGTAAATCTATGTTTGTATGCCTGCCAAGTTTATCTAGCCGAATGACACTCAGCAGGTGTCACAAACACCAGATTCAGAGCTATGTTTACTGAGAAAAGCATGACAGAAGAGTAGAGACAGGTGCAAATCTTCTGCTGCTCATTCGATTTTTGGGGTGATGAATTCAAATCTAGAAAAAGCAGATGTCAAATTCTGAAAGACAATAATTTGTCTTTGAAAATGTGAATTCCAAATTTAATTTTTGCATAAAGCCACAGCCTCCCATCTGACAGTGATAAGAGATGGAATTGTGGTGCGTTTGTGAGGCAAAGTGACAAGACCATTATTTTGTCAGCTATGTCAAGACTGATGATCAAAAGTGCTTTATTACTCTAATGACTTAGTTTAAACTTGGGATTTTTGAAGCATATGAATGAATGAGTGTGTGTGTGTGTGTGTGTGTGTGTGTGTGTGTGTGTGTATTGAACAGCAGGCTCGAACCCTAAGTCTATCATTCCACCCTTCCATGAAGCCTACTCCCTGAAGCACTAGTTACCTGGTTTTAATGGGAGATTCCTGCTTAGAATAACCCTGCTAAACTGGAGGATCAGTCAGAGACATGTTAATTTTGGCTATGAAAGTCACGGCAGGAAATTGTTATAGAGTAATATTTAATCAACAAAATTATAACCTCTTCTTTCATTTAAATTATTTTGTTTTCAATTTCTTCTATTGTTAGACAAGCTACTCTAATGGAAATGAGATGGTTAAGGGGTGATTAGAAACCTTGCATTTGAGTCTGGGTGTGGTGGTGCACAACCTGTAATTCCAACATTCAGGAGGCAGAGGCAGGAAGATAGATGTAATGTACAAGGCCAGCCTGGTCCATAAAGCTAGTCCATGACAGCCAGGGTAACACAGAGAAACCCTGTCTCAGAAAAAAACTTGTATTTGAAACCCTGTTTTTATCACTTCAAAATGATATGTTCAGGCAATTAATTTTATTCCTTCTCTAGTCTCTGATAGGGATGAAGACTAGATAATTTAGTTTTACAATTAAGTTTACTTGTTTAAGGGTTAAGATGTTTTTGGGTCTAGATAGATGTTTTAAGTTGATAATGAGGAGATATGATTGATACTGATGTATTCAGAATTTTAGATTCAACAAGAGAGTAATGATGTTTACTTCAAGGATGCCAAATACAAATATGCAAAACACTATGAATGTAACACTTATACTATTCCTGAATGTTTCATATTTCTTCTTGCTGTAGGTAGTTTACTGTATCTGTGTATAATAATATAAATATATATGTAAGAAAATAATATTGAAAAATGATCAGTTCAATTTGTGCACTATCTAGAAAGATACTTCACCTTTGTTTTTAGTTATTTTGACAGATTCTCACTATGTACAACCTATCAAGGACTCCTTAAACACTATCTGCCTGCTTCAGGCTCCTGGTATTACATGTACTGGTCTACCTATCGTTGGGATGTTTTAAACATGAGATGAATCTTAAAGTTTTCCAATTGCTAAGCACTATTAGTTGAAAGACATCATGAGTATTCTCTGGAAAATGAATACTGGTGGACAGAATGGAATATATCATGTCAGCAGTGATGTCTAATGTTTATGATTCCAGCACCTGGGAAGCTGAGGTGAGAAAGTTGTCCAAAGTTATAAGTTAGCCTGAACTACAGACTAGGATCCTATCTCAAACAAAACAAACCAACAAACGTTTTTTTAGGCATTGTTCTAAAATTTCATAGTTTTATGTGATAATCAATGTCATTTGATAGTTTCAAAAATTAAGGAATTAGTTATAGAAATATTATATTGGAACAAATACTGCACCTAGTTTATATGAATTGGTAGTTCCATTTAGAATGAAATAAGTAAAACAATTTCTCTTAAAAATATATCTAGTTACTTATTTGCTGATAATATGTCCTTCTATTAGAATTCACAAATGTAAGTTTAAGAGAATTACACAATTTCCCTTAAAATAAATGATTCAAAATGAAAAAAATACCTGAAAATTACAAAATTTTCAAAATAAAATATTTGCAACCCTGGATCAGTGATTTTTTTAGTTTACATAACATAAAAATAAAATCACCACAGACTGAAAGAACTCCTTAGAGTTCCTGTCTTGATTTCCCTTAGTAATGAATAGCAGTGTGGACAGGTAAGCTAAATAATCTCCTCTCTTACTTGCTTTTTGGTCATGGTGTTTCATTGCAACAATAGAAACCCTAAGACAGTGGCATAGATAATTTGAAAATAAAAGTTTGAAACACTTGCCTTTTCATGATTTGGATATTATTTCATTTTCACCATAAGTCTGTGGACAACATTAAGTAGGAGGATCTTTTCATATATATTATTGTATTAGTTATTCATATGTATGGCAGGGCATACAAACATTAGTGTAAATACCCTTGGAGTCTAGAAGAGGGCAACTGATACATGGAACTAGAATTATAGGTGGTTTTGAGACATCTGAAGTAGGTTCTGGGAATCAAACTGGACCTCTGCAAGGGCTCTGCTCTTTTAACTCTGGAGCCTTCACTCTAGCCTCAAGAGGAAATTATTCCATTTGGTTCACGTAAATTAAACATTCTTCAAATCCTATAAGTGTTATTGTTGTATAAACATGGTCATTTCTTATTACAAGGTCAATTGCATTTGAATCTGATTCCTTTTCTTTTCCAGAGCTGAGGACCAAACCAGGGGCCTTGCACTTGTCAGGCAAGTGCTCTAACACTAAGCTAAAACCCCATCCCCTGAATCTCATGCTTTTTAAACATTCCAAAATGTATCTATGTATTCATATGGTTCCTGCATGTTAGTCCCTCAGTAATATTTTAAAACAATATGGTATTTAACTAGACATTAAGATACTTGGGGGCAGGGATTACACCTCTGTCTTGTCAGTGTGTATCTATCATATAGTGCATCATTTAAAACACAATACATAATCAAAGATATGCTGTTGGATTTTGAATGAAGAAAAGTGCTGACAGCTAGTCTTGAATAATCATTTCAATGAATGTTACTGTGTTAAAATGCTATTATCCTGCTACAACTGATTGCATCAGTCTTCATCTGGTATAATAAGAGTCAGTAAATCTAGACCTATTTATCTAAAAATTTAGATTTAAATGCTAGTTGTATGATATAATTGTATACACACACATAGGCAAATTAAAGATAGATGTTAAATAAATAATTGGTAGTTACATACTCTACATACATAGATATATAAAAGCATAGGTAAATTGATAATGAGATGATAGGTGAAACTCAAATGTTTCTAAAAATTTTTCCTGATTTTCTTTACTATTTTGCCACAGTCATTTTAAGTATAAAGAGAAGCCAAAGATTTTTCAGTGGTTTGAAAATGGCTTAGAGACAACTATCAATTTTCTTTTTCCATTTAACTAACGGAAAGATGAGATAGTAGAAACTCTGTAAGAATAAAAAAAAAAAGATTACATGTAAATAAAATATTATAGAAGTTATTTTAGAAGATATATTTAGAATTTTTAAAACTCAAAGTCTAGATTATGAAAACTTATTATCACAAACCAATTTAAGTGTTATTTAAACTTCTGAATATTGCTAGGAGAATAAATATCTAGAAAAGAACATTGAAAAGATGGATATGAAGTGTTTTTGTCATAGTTTTTATGGTTTTTTTTTTTTTGAGACAGGGTTTCTCTGTTTAGCCTTGGCCGTCCTGGACTCAGGCTGGCCTCAAATTCTCAGCAATCCACCTGCCTTTGCCTCCCGAGTGCTGGGAATAAAGGCATGGACCACGATACTTGGCAGATGTGAAGTGTTTTAAGGTTCACTTTGCAGAGAGTTTTAAAATAGATCAGGTGGCACACTCCTTTAATCCCAATACTCAGGAGGCAGAGGCAGGTGGATCTCTGTGAGTTCGAGGCCAGCCTAGTCTACAGAGTGAGTCCACAAAATCCAAGGCTACACAGCAAAACCCAATCTTGAAAACCAAAATAAACAAACAAACAAATAAATAAATAAGATCGGGACTTTGGACCAGAACCCTCCTGCAAACAGGAGCTGGCCCCTGTAGCCTAAACTCAGCGTTGTGGAACACCGGAACTCCTGGCCTGGGGGAATCTCAGGGAAACTGGTGAATTTGTCCTTAGACACCCCCACCAGCCCCACACCAGTCTATGGAGAGCCCTGGAGGCCCTGGGGGAAGTCCAGGTGTCTGTGAACAAGGTGCTCAGCCAAAGGGCACTGTCTGAACAGGACCAGACTAGAGCCAGGCTGCCAACCATGGCCGACCAAGCCTGCAAAATTGGGCAGATAGAACCCAGCCTGGCCAGTCCACATGGCCTGGCAGGTTCTCCCATGCTCTTGGGAAAATCTGGACAGACCTGAGCAGTCTAGAAAGGGGTCTGAAGTGTGGCCACAACTCAATGGGACCAAACCACCAAAAGTGAGCAATCTAGACTGATCCAGGTAAGAACCTGACTGTGGGACACAGTGGTCCAAGCCTGCACATTTGGGCAGAAAACACCCAGCCTAGACAGTCTACACAGCCTGGCAGGGTCTTCCACGCACTTGGAAGAAGCTGGACAGTCCTGAGGTGTCTGGATGGGGATCTGAACAGTGACCACAACTCAGTGGGACTGAACCACTACAGTCCTGCTGTCTGAACAGGTCTAGGCAGGAACTTATCTATCCACCACAGTTGTCCATTCCTGTACAATTGGGTGCTGAGTGGTTAGGACAGAAAATTAAACAGCAGCACCCAAAACAAGTTGTCTGAATCACCTCAGTAGCAAGAACAGAATCAGGCAGAAGCCTACCTCTCCTGATTCAGTTGGTAGCTTAAGGTGTAGAGCAAAGTCTCCTAGAGCAGAGACTAGGTCACCTGCCAGTTACAGGGAAGAACTCCCTCATCCACACAAGCAAGGGCATGTGACCTATAGTCACTCATCAACTATCCACTCTCAATGACCAGTGAAGGACACCAGAAGTTACCATCCAACATCATAGACAACAAGATGATTAAAGGACAGCATAAGATTGCAAACAACAAAAACCAAACAACTTCGCATCTCCACATGCCACCTATCCCAAAGAAAGCGACCCTGAGAAATCAAACACAATTGAAATACAAGAAAATGACCTCAAATCCTTAGTAATGAAGATAATAATGGAAGAAATGAATAAAATGTGTAAGCAAATCCAAGAGGATTCAACCAAGCAGGTTGAAGACATAAAAGGGGCCTATCGAGGGGTACTGGAAGAAATTCAGGAAAAGACAAACAGATGAAGGAAATAAATAAAGCAATTCAAGATATAAAGATGAAAATGGAAACAATGATATAGACACAGAAAGAGGAAAAATGGGAACATGATATATTAGAGAAGAAAGCAAGCAATACAGAGGTAAGCTCCTCTAAGAGAGTCCAAAAATGGAGGAACGAATATTGGAACTAGAAGATACAATCATAGAACTCAAAGCAACCATCAAATAAAATGCTAAATCTGAAAAATTCCTGGCTCAAAATTTCCAAGAAATCAAGGACATCATGAAAAGACAAATCCTGAGACTGATAGGCATTGAGAAAAGAGAAGACACCTGACTCCAAGGCCAATAAAATATCTTCAACAAAATCATAGAAGGAAATTTCCCCAATGTAAAGAAGGAGATGCATATAACCATACAAGAGGTCTACAGAACACCAAATAGAATAGACCAGACAAGAAAATCTTCCCCCCACATAATAAAAAGACAAAAGTACAGAACAAAGAAAAAAAGCAGCAAGAGAAAAAGGCCAAGTAACATAATGGCAAACCTACCAGAATTGGACCTGACTTCTCAGCAGAGATGATAAAAGCGATAAGGGCCTGGATATGGGTCCTGCAAGTATTAAGAGACCACAGATGCGAGACCAGGCTACTATACCCAGTGAAACTATCAATAAATATTGATTGAGGAAACAAGATATTCGATGACAAAAACAAATTCAAACAGTACCTATCCACAAATCCAGCCTTACAGAAGTTACTAGAAGGAAACCTCCATACCAAAGTGACAAGCTACATCCAAAATTATATGGGAAATAGATAACTACACCATCACAAAAACATAACCACACAAACACTCTACTGCAACCAACATCAAAAACAAGGGAATTAAAGTCACTGGTCATTAATATCCATCAACATCAATGATCTCAATTCTCCAATAAAAAGCTCAGACTAACTGAATGGGTGCATAAACAAGACCCAACACTCTTCTGCATTCACAAAACATATCTCAACCGCATGGATAGACATTACCTCAGGGTAAAAGACTGGAAAAAGATATTCCAAACAAATGGACACAAGAAGCAAGCTGGTGTAGCCATTTTAATATCTAACAAAATAGACTTTCAACCAAAGTTAATCGAAGAAGATGAAGAAGTATACTTTATATTCAGTAAAGGTAAAAATCAACCAAAATGACATCACAATTCTGAACATCTACACTCCCAATACAAGAGCAACCACATTTGTAAAAGAAATATTGATAAAGCTCACTCCATATATCGACCCCCACATATTGATATTGGGAGACTTCAATACCCCACTTTCACCAAAGGATAGGACAGCAAAACAGAAACTAAATCAGGAAACAATGATATTAACCAATGTCATGAAATGGATCCATTGTATGGATTTAGATTCTTTGTCAAAAATTAAGTGTCCATAGGACTGTGGGTTTTTTCTAGGTCTTTGATTTGATTCCATTTATCAACCAGCCTATTTCTATGCTAGTACTATGATGTTTTTATCACTGTTGCTCTATAGTACAACCTGAGATCAGGGATGGACATTCCTCTGGAAGATCTTTTAAAGATTGTTTTAGCTATTCTGGATTCTTTTCTTTTTCCATATGAATTTGAGACTTAATCTTTCAAAGTCTGTAAAGAATTGGGTAGATATTTTGGTAGGAATTGCATTAGATTTATAGATTGTCTTTGTTAAGATGGCCATTTTTACTATGTTGATTCTTCCTATCCATGAGCATGGGCGATCTTTCCATCTTCTGATATCTTCTTCAACTTCTTTATTTTTTAATAGTTATTTTATTACACATGTATAAAACAAACTATATACAACAGGGAGAACCATGTGACAATAATGAGAATAATGAGTTCTATACATATTACATTCATAGTGAATTGGCCACCTGCATTCATCCAATTTGAGTGGCTTTCCTGTCTTGTTGCATCTAAATTTCTGAATGAAATTCAATATATATCCTCTCTCAACTCTAATAGCTTAACTTCTTTATTTTGATCTAAAATGATCTTATTCCCTAACCAACTAAACTTGATTGTAAAACTATACTATCTTGTCTTCAATGCCCCTCAGAGTCTTGAGAAGGAATAAAACATAAATTCTTGAGTAAACCAGTAGTGCAGGTTAGCAGCTTTCAAAGTGTACAAATTAACTTAAACCAGTTTACTGCCTGACAAATCACCCAATACACTTTATAACGATTGAGCCTCATCTTCAGCTTTCTGGCCTAATATCTCTGCCAGACTTTTTCGTAGGGCAGGAACTATTGAGGACTTTTCTACCCTCACTTGGCAGAGAGTGACCTTTGACTCTGCCTGCATCTAAGTTGCCCATTTTTAGGTAGATTCTGTTTGTGGCAGGAACAAGGCCATTATGCCTAGTGGCTGGTATGCTACCTTTGAAGCCATGTCTATAAGGAGGCTTTTTGATGCTCATCATCTTCTTTGAAGTCAGCTGGGTGTTGTCAGGAGTTAACTTTGTCTTGTTTTCAAAGAAATTTAGGATTGTAAAAACAACTTTAAATGCCATATTCTGTGTGTATCTGAGGCTTTTAAAGATCTTTTTCAACTATCTTACCTCATATATCGATAGAGTCATATCTATGTGTTAGACTTAGAATATATATTCTTGTGTTAAAATCTGTCAAATATTTGACATGTTCATGTTTTGTATCAATATACTAAATTCTATAGCAATTTCTTAGACATAATCTTCATTATAAGTAACCATTAAGGCCATGAATTAAAGAGTAGGTTCAATCATCTAGCTTTTGTTCTATCCTCCTTCTATGTTCCTATAACTCCCTTGCTTTCTTAAGAGACTTGAAATTTTTTCATACAAGTCTTTCACTTGCTTGGCTAGCGTTATACCAAGATACTTTATATTATTTATGGCTTTGTGAAGGATGTAACTTCCCTAATTTCTTTCTCAAAATGTTTGTCATTTGTATACAGGAGAGCTACTGATTTTTTGAAAATCTTATATCCATCCAATATTCTGAAAATATTTATCAGCTGTAGGAGTTATCTTGTTGAATTTGGGGGTCACTTATGCATACTATCATCTTATCTGGGAAAATAAGTACTTTGACTTCTTCCTTGCTCTTATGGATCCCCTTGATCTTATTCTGTTGTTTATTGCTCTAGCTAGAACTTCAATTAGTATATTGAAGAGATATGGAGAGAGTCTGCATCCTTGCAAAGAGTTAAGTCTCTGATTTTAGTGGAGTTGCTTTGAGTTTCTCTCCATTTAATGTGATGTTGGCTATTGGCTTGTTGTATATACCCTTTTTATGTTAAGGTATATGCCTTGAATCCCTGATCTCTCCAAGATTTCAAACATGAATGGGTGTTGGATTTTGTCAAATGCTTTTTTTGGCATCTAAGATGATCATGTAGGTTTTTTTTTCAGTTTGTTTATATAGTGGATTACATTAGTAGATTTCCATATATTAAAATATTCATCACTGCATGCTTGGGATGAAGCCTACTTGGTCATGATAAATGTTATCTTTGAGGTGTTCTGGGATGCAATTTGCAAGTATTTTATTGAGTATTTGTGTATCAATGTTCACAAATGAAATTTATCTGAAATTCTCTCTCCTTGTGGGTCTTTGTGTGATTTAGGTATCAAGGTGACTGGCTTATAAAATGAGTTTAATAATGTTTTTTCCATTTCTGTTTTGTGGAATAGTTTGAAGAGCTTTGGTTTATTATCTCTTCTCCCAACAACAATGGAGGAGGGTTCCCCTTTCTCCATAATCTCACCAGCATGTCCTTTCACTTCTGTTTTTAATCTTAGCCATTCTGAAAGGTGCACTATGGAATATTAGAATCATTTTGATTTGTATTTCATTGATGACTATGGACATTCAGCATTTCTTTAAGTGCTTCTTGGCCATTTGGGATTCCTCTGTTGACAATTCTTTCTTTAGTGCTCTGTATCCCATTTTAGTTGACTTATTTGGCTTGTTGGTGTTTAATATTTTAAGTTCTTTATATATATTGATTATTAGCCATTTGTCATATGTAGGGTTGATAAAAATATTTTCCCAATCCATAGTCTTCAGTTTTTGCCTATTGATAGTGTCCTTTGACTTACAGAAGTTTTCCAATTCATGAGGTCTCATTTATTAATTGTTGATCTTAGAGTCTGAGATGTTGGTGTTCTGTCAACAAGTTGTCTCCTGTGCCAATAAATTCAAGGCAGATCCACACTTTTTCTTCTGATGGCTTTAGTGTTCCTAGTTTTATGTTGAGATTTTTAATCCACTTAAACTTGAGTTTACTGAAGGGTAATAAACACAGATCTTTTTGCATATATTTATACATGGACAGCCTGTGAGAAGATCACTATTTTTGAATCTGCTTTCTTTCTTTTTTACATTGCATGGTTTTGGCTTCTTTGCCAAAAATCAACTGTGTATAATAAGTGTATGAGTTTATTTCTGGTTCTTAAATTTTATTACATTAAACAGTCAAAATGCTTCTATAGCAGTGCAATGCAGTTTTTTTATTACTATTGCTCTGTAATATAGCTTGAACTAATGGATAATGATACCTCCAGAAGTTATTTTAGTTTACAAGTTTTAGCTATTTTGGGATTTTTGTTTTTTCATATGAAGTTGAAATTGTTCTTTCAAAGCCTGAAAAAAATGTGTTGTTTTTGTTGGGAATTGGATTGTATCTGTACATTACTTTTGGTAAGAACTATCTAAAACATATCTACTGAAACTTTCATCCGAAGAAACAAGCAAACAAAATATCTTCTTCTCAGCATTGCATAGAACCTTCTCCAAAAGTAACTATAAATCTGTCACAAAGGAAGCCTCAACTGATATAAGAAAATAGAAATAATCCCTTGTATCTTATCAGATCACCATGGATTAAAGCTGAAATTCAACAAGAGAAATAACAAAAAAGTTACACACTCAGGGAAACTGAATATTTCCCAATGCAATGACCAGTTGGTCAGGGGAGAAATAAAAAAGAAATTACAGACTTCCTAAAATTCAATGAAAATGAAGGCACAGCATAACCAAATTTTGGGACACAATGAAAACAGTGTTAAGAGGAAAGTTCATAGTACTAAGTGCTTTCATAAAGAAATTGAAGAGATCTCATGCTAGCAACTTAACAACACAACTGAAAGCTCTAAGAAAACAAAAACAAACTCACCTATGAGGAGTAGATGAGAGGAAATAATCAAATTCAGAGCTGAAATCAATAAATGAGAAACAAAGAGAACAATGCAATGAATCAACACAACCAAGAGCTAGTTCTTTGAGAAAATTGACAAATTGACAAACATTTAGTCAAACTAATTAAATGCAGAGGCAGTATCCAAATCAACAAAATCAAATTTGAAGGGTGGACATAAAAATAGACTCTGAGGACATCCAAAGAATTGTTATATTTTCACTTCAAAAGCCTATTCTCCATAAAATTGGAAAATATAATAGAAAATGGACAATTTTCTTGAGAGAGTTTATTTTAAAAAGTTAAATCAAGATCGGGTAAACAAATTATATAGTCCTATAACAACTAAGGAAATAGAAGCCTTATTAAAATTCTCTCATCTTAAAATTCCAGGGCCAGATGCTTCAGTGCAGAATTCTACCAAACCTTCAAAGAAGAGCCCTCAAACTATTCCACAAAATAGAAACAAAGGGAATAATACCAAACTCATTTTATGAAGCCACAGTCACCCTGATACCTAAACCACATAAAGACCCAAAAAAAGAGTGTTTCAAGCCAAATTCACTTAAGAACATTAAAAAAAAACTCAATAAAATACATGTAAATCCAAAAACACATCAAAATATCATCCAACATGACCAAGTACGCTTCATTCTAGCCATGTAGGGGTGGTTGAATATTAAAAAATTTATCAAAGTAATCCACAATGCAAACAAATGGTAAGAAAAAAACATAATCATCTCTTTAGATGCTAAAAAGCATTTGAAAAAAAATCCAACTTCCCTTTATTTTAAATGTCTTGGAAAGATCAGTGATGCAAGACACATACCTAAACACAATAAAGGCAATATAAAACAAGCCTGTACTCAACATTAAAGTAAACTCAGAGAAATTTACATCAATTCCATTGAAATCAGGTACAAGAAAAGGCTGCGCACTCTCAACATACTCAACATAGTACTTGAAATTTTAGCTAGAGTTATAAGACAACTAAAGGAGATGGAAAGGATAAAAATTGAAAAGAAAAAGTAAAAGTAGCACTGTTCTTATATGACATGAATGTATACACAAGTGCTCCAAAAATTCTATCAGCGAACTCATAAAGCTGATAAATATTTTCAGCAAAGAGGATGGATAAAAAAAATCAACTAAAAAATATCAGTATCCCTTCTGTACACAAATGAAAAACAGGCTGAAAAAGAAAGTCGGGAAACAACACCCTATACAACAGGCACAAAGAGGATAAATTATCCTGGTCTAACTCTAACCAAGCAAATGAATGACCTGCATGAAAACAATTTCAAGACTCTGAAGAAAAAAAACTAAAGAAGATATCAAAAGATGGAAAGATACCCCATGTTCATGGAGGGTAAGATTAATGAACATAGTAAAAATGGCCATCTTACCCAAAACCTTCCCACTTTCTAATGTTTCTCCAGAGTTACGAGTTCTTATTCTAGAAATCTGTTGTCTCTTGTTTTTATTCATCTCTAGGTACTTTATAAGATACAATGAATGTGACTTTATTATTTCTTTCTGAACAAGTTCATTAGTGTGGTATAGGAAGGATGCTGACTTCTGTGTTCCTGAGGGGGATTACCTCCCCCTGTATATGCTCATAAGGTATCAAAGTCTCTTCTTGGTAACCTGCTGTCCTTCCTCTGAGTGCCACCAGGTCTCCCCTTCCAGGAGACATGGCCAAATATGAGGCACCAGAGTTCATGTGAAAGTCATACTCCACTCTCCACTCAACTTTGGAGAATTTTCTGTCCATTGGCTAGATCTGGGTAGGGATTTAAAGTTTACCACCTGTATTGTTCTTAGCTGGTGCCTTAGTTTGAGTGGGACCCCTGGGCCCAAATCTGCCTTTCCTAATGTTCTACTTGTAGGTTTCTAGGACCCTCTGGATCCTTCTACTTTGCTTTTCTCCCATGCTTCTCTCATCTAGAGTGCCAATAGGATGTCCTCCCCTCTGTCCCAGTTTCCTGGTAACTGAAGGCATTCGTGGGAAATGCCGCTTGAGCTAGTATGCAGATACAAGTGAGTATATACCATTTGAGTCTTTCTGCTTCTGGGTTAACTCACTCATTATGATCATTTCTACCTCAATCCATTTGTCCACAAATTTCAGGAATTCCTTGTTCTTAATAGCTGAGTAGTATTCCATACTGTATATGTACTACAGTTTCTTTATCCATTCTTCTACTGATGGACACTTAGGCTGTTTCCATGTTCTGGCTATTATGAATAAGGCTGCTATGAACATGGTTGAGCAAACTTTCTTGTTGTGTGCTGCAGCAACTTCTGGGTATATTCCAAGGAGTGGAATAGCTGGGTCTTGAGGAAGCCCTATTCCCATTTTTCTGAGATAGCACCAGATAGGTTTCCAAAGTGGCTGTACTAGTTTGCATTCCCACCAGCAATGATGGAGTGTTCCTCTCTCCCCACATCCTCGCCAGCATGAGGTGTCACTTGAATTTTTGATCTTAGCCATGCTGATGGGTATAAGATAGAATCTCAGAGTTCTTTTGATTTGCATTTGCCTGATGACTAAGGAGGTTGAGCATTTCTTTAAGTGTTTCTCAGCCATTTGATATTCCTCTATTGAGAATTCTCTGTTTAGTTCCAAGCCCCATTTCTCAATTGGATTATTTGGTTTGGTGGTGTTTAATTTCTTGAGTTCTTTATATACTTTGGACATTAGACCTTTGTCAGATGTAGGGTTGGTGAAGATCTTTTCCAGTCTATAGGCTGTCGCTTTGTTCTCCTGACAGTGTCTCCTGCCTTACAGAAGCTTCTCAGCCTCATGAGGTCCCATTTATTAATTGTTGACATTAAGGCATGGGCAGTTGGTGTTCTGTTCAGGAAGTTGTCTCATGTGCTAGTATGTTCCAAACTCTTCCCCACTTTTTCTTCTAAGTGACTTAGTGTCTCTGATTTTATGTTGAGATCTATAATCCACTTGGATTTGAGTTTTGTGCAAGGTGACAAATATGGGTCCATTTGCATATTTTTACACATAGACATCCAGTTAGACCAGCACCATTTGTTGAAGATGCTATCCTTTTTCTATTGAATGGATTTGGCTTCTTTTTCAAAAATCAAGTGACCATATGTGTGTGGATTCATATCTGGGTCTTCGATTCGATTCCACTGATCAAGCAGCCTGTTGTTGTGCCAGTACCATGCTGTTTTAATTACTATTGCTTTATAGTACAGTTTGAGATCATGTATGGGGATTCCTCCAAAGCACCTTTTATTCTACAAGATTGTTTTAGCTATTCAGGGTTTTATGTTTTTCCATATGAAGTTCAGAATTGAACTTTCAATGTCTTTAAAAAATTGTGTAGGTATTTTGATAGGGATTGCATTGAATCTGTAGATTGCTTTTGGTAGGATAGCCATTTTTACTATGTTAATTCTCCCAATACAAGAGCAAGGAAGGTCATTTCATCTTCTCACATCATCTTCAATCTCTTTCTTCAGAGTTTTGAAATTTTTTTTCAAACAAGTCCTTCACTTGCTTAGCTCAGTAACTCCTAAATATTTTATATTGTTTGTGGCTAATGTGGAGGGTGTGGCTTTCCTAATTTCTTCCTCTGCAAGCTTGTTATTTGTGTATAGGAAGGCTACAGACTCTTTTGAGTTGATTTTGTATCCAGCCAATTTGCTGATGGTGTTTATCAGCTTTAGGAGTTCTCTGGTGGAATTTTGAGGGTCACTTATGTACACTATCATATCATCTGCAAAGAGGGATAATTTGACTTCCTTCTTTCCCATTTGGATAACCTTGATCTCCTTTTGTTGTCTTATTGCTCTGGCTAGAACTTCGAGTACTATATTAAAGAGATATGGAGAGAGTGGGCAGCCTTGCCTTGTTCCCAATTTTAGAGGAAATTCCTTGAGATTCTCACCATTTACTTTGATTTTGTCTATTGGCTTGCTGTATATAGCCTTTATTATGTTGAGGAAAGTGCCTTGTATCCCCGATCTCTCTAAAACTTTAAACATGAATGGGTGTTGAATTTTATCAAATGTTTTCTCTGCATCTAAGGAGATTATCATGTGGTTTTTTATGTTCAGTTTTTTTATATGGTGGATTACATTGATGTATTTCTGTATATTAAACCATCCCTGAATGCCTGGAATGAAGCCTACTTGGTCATGATGAATGATATCTTTGATGTGTTCCTGTATTCGTTTTGCAAGTATTTTATTTAGTATTTTTGCATTAAAGTTTATAAGAGAAATTGGTCTGTAATTCTCTTTCTTTGTTGAGTCTTTGTGAGATTTAGGTATCAATGGGACTATGGCCTCATAGAATGAATTTGGTAATGTTCCATCCATTTCTATCTTTTGGAGTAGCATGAAGAGTATCGATATTAGCTCGCCCTTGAAGTTCTGGTAGAATTCTGCACTGAAACCATCTGGCCCTGGGCTCCTTTTGGTTGGGAGACTATCAATGATTGCTTCTATTTCTGTAGGGGAAATGGGACTATTTAGCTCATTTATCTGTTCTTCACTCAACTTTGGCAAGTGAAATTGATCAAGAAAATAGTTCATTTCCCTTAGATTTTAAATTTTGTGGCATATGTGCCTTCAAAGTAGAATCTTATGATTCTTTGTATTTCTTCAGTGTCTGTTGTTATGTCTCCCTATTCATTTCTGATTTTGTTGATTTCAATATTGTCTCTCTGATGTTTAGTTAGTTTTGCTAACGGTCTGTCTATCTTGTTGATTTTCTCAAAGAACCAGCTCTTGGTTTAGTTGATTTTTTGGAATGTTTTCTTAGTTTCAAATTTGTAAATTTCAGCCCTGAGTTTGATTATTTCCAGACGTCTACTCCTTTTGGGTGTTTCTGCTTCTTTTTTTTTTTCTAGGGCTCCTGTTGTGTCATTAAGATGCTTATGTGCGATGTTTCCAATTTCTTTTAAAGGCACTTAGTGCTATGAATTTTCCTCATGTCACTGCTTTCAATGTATCCCACAAATATGGGTATGTTGTTCCTTCATTTCCATTGAATTTCAGAAACTCCTTGATTTTTTTCTTTATTTCTTCCCTGACCCAGGTATCAGAGAGTTGTTTAGTTATCACGTACGTGTTGGCTTTTTTTTTTTATTTCTGTTGTTGTTGAATTGCAGCCTAAGAGCATGGTGATATGATAGGATATAAGGTATTATTTCAATCCTCTTGTATCTGTTGATGCTTGCTTTTTGACCTACGACGTGGTCAATTTTGGAGAACGTTCCATGGGGTGCAGAGAAGAAGGTGTATTCTTTCTTGTTAGGGTGAAAGGTTCTATATATATCTGTTCGATCCATTTGACCCATGGCATTGGTTAATGATGTTATTTCTCAGCTTAGTTTCTGTTTCAATGACTTATCCTTCAGTGAGAGTGGGGTGTTGAAGTCTCCCACTATTATTGTGTGGGAATCGATGTGTGGTTTAAGCCTTTTTAGCAGATTTTTTACAAATGGTTGCATTTTTTTGGGGAGCATAAATGTTCAGAATTGTGATGTCATCTTGGTTGACTTTACCTTTGATGAGTATGAAGTGTCCTTCCTCATCCCTTTTGATTAATTTTGGTTGAAAGTCTATTTTGTTCGATATTAAAATGGCTACGCCTGCTTGCTTCTTGTGACCATTTGCTTGGAATATTTTTTTCCTACCTTTTGCCTATGGTTATGGGTGAGATGTGTTTCTTGAATGCAGAAGAATGTTGGATCTTGTTTATGCATCCATTCAGTTAGTCTGTATCTTTTTATTAGAGAATTGAGACCATAGACGTTGAGAGAGATTAATGACCAGTGACTCTTAAGACTCTTAATTTTGATGTTGTTTTCAGTTGAGGGATACTGGACCCAAAATGCACGCAGAGTCCAGCCAGAATTTTTGGGATGGGACAGCGCATCAAGCTCAGCTAGGGGCTTTTGTCCCAAAGTGCGTGCTGTGTTCAGTTATTTACTCAGGGCCTGAACTGTCCACTAAACTCAGCCAGGAATTCTGGATTCAAGGTACGCACTGTGTCCAACCAGACTGTTAGACCCGGGGCTGTGCCAAAAGCTCAGCTAGAGTCTCTGGGCCCCATCTGTCTGCCAAGCACAGTTAGGGACTCTGGCCCCAAAGTGCACACCGAGCTCCACCTGAGTCTATGGGGTGGAATTGTGCACCGAGCTCAACCAGGGACTCTGGACCCATACTGTGCACTGAGTTCAGCCCAGGACTCTGGGCCTAAGCTGCGTGGAGTGTCCAGCCAGAGTCTTAGGGCCGCCGAGCCTGTGCAGAAAGCTCAGCTAGTGTCTCTGGGCCCATTCTGCCCAGCAAGTCCAGCTAGGGACTCTGGGCCGAATCTTCGTGCTGATCTCAGCCTGCGTCAGCGCCCTAAAACTGCTCGCTGAGCTGAGCTAGCACCTCTGGTGGTACTGAGCACTCCGCTCAGCCTCTGTCACAGCAGGAGAGCTGCTGCTGAGCTAGTGCCTCGGGTGGAACTGAGTGCTCTGCACAGCCTGCATCATAGCAAAGAAGCTATGGCTGAGCTGAGCTAGTGCCTCTGGCAGAATTGCTTGCTGAGCTGAGCCAGCACCTCTACAGTACTGTGCACTGAGCTGAACCTGGGACTCTGGGGCTGAACTGTCCGCCGAGTCCAGTTTGGGTCTCAAGGCACTGCACAACACAAATCCTGCCCAGAGTCTCCCCTCCTACAGCAACTCCCACTGGCCACCACACGAATTGCCTCACCGGAAGGCTCTGAGCTGCAAACGTCAGCTACCGCTGCTGCTGTCGCTGGTGCCGCTGCTGCTGCTACTGCCTCTGCAGCTGTTGCTTCGATCTGAGAAAATATGCTATCCTCCTGTGTGCAGGAGCATGCAGGGTCTCCTCATTCTTGTCCCTCCGAACCAAAAAGCACTTCTGCTGCTGTGGTGTGGGGACCTCGGTGTTCCTGGCTCAGAAATCTGTGCAATTCCCTGAATTGTTCACTGGAGCTTCCAAACATGGTCCACACTGCTCGCCGCCATCTTGGATCTCCGGGTTTTAGACTCTTTAATGTCTAGTATTATACCATCTATAAATAGGGAACATTTTTTATATTACTAGGAAAAGAGTCATTAACTTGCTTTGGAAGCACAAATGCTTTGAATACTGAGAACAGCCCTAAGAAAAGAGTTATTATGGAGTAATCACATTCTGTTTTCAAAATACATTACAGAGCCACAGTAAACTCTCTGTGGGTTTCATTACTGACACAGATGTGTGCAATAATGGACTTGATCAACCACCTACAGCCATTTCAACTTTGGCAAAGGTGCCCAAAACACACACTGGGAGAAGAAGTCACTGTTTAAGAAATACTGCTGGGTATTTGTAACCTTGCACAAAACTCAAATCCAGGTGGATAAAGACCCCAACACAAACCAGAGACACTAAGTCACTTAGAAGAAAAAGTGGGGAAGAGTTTGGAACATATTGGCACATGAGACAACTTCCTGAACAGAACACCAACGGCTCAGGCCTTAATGTCAACCATTAATAAATGGGACCTCATGAGGCTGAGAAGCTTCTGTAAGGCAGGAGACACTGTCAGGAGAACAAAGTGACAGCCTACAGACTGGGAAAAGATCTTCACCAACCCTACATCTGACAAAGGTCTAATATCCAAAGTATATAAAGAACTCAAGAAATTAAACACCACCAAACCAAATAACCCAATTGAGAAATGGGGCTTGGAACTAAACAGAGAATTCTCAACAGAGGAATATCAAATGGCTGAGAAACACTTAAAGAAATGCTCAACCATTGGCTAGATCTGGGAAGGGGTTTAAAGTTTACCTCCTGTATTGTCCTTGGCTGGTGCCTTAGTTTGAGCGGGACCCCTGGGCCCAAATCTGCCTATCATATTGTTCTACTTGTAGATTTCTAGGACCCTCTGGATCCTTTTATTTTACTGTTCTCCCATGCGTCTCTCATTTAGAGTCCCAATAGGATGCCTTCCCCTCTGTCCCAGTTTCCTGGTAAGTGAAGGCTTTCGTGGGACATGCCCCTTGGGCTAGTATGCAGATATAAGTGAGTATATACCATTTGATTCTTTCTGCTTCTGGGTTAACTCACTCATTATGATCATTTCTAGCTCAATCCATTTATCTACAAATTTCGGGAATTCCTTGTTTTTAATAGCTGAGTAGTATTCCATAGTGTATATGTACCACAGTTTCTTTATCCACGCACTCAGAGGAAGGACAGCAAGTAGCCAAGAAGAGACTTGATACCCTATGAGAATATATAGGGGGACATAATCCCCCTCAGGAACAGTCATAGGGGAGGGGAATAATGGGAAAATGGGGGGGAGGAATGGGAGGATACAAGGGATGGGATAAACATTGAGATGTAACAAGAATAAATTAATAAAAAAAAAAAAAAAAGAAATGCTCAACCTCCTTAGTCATCAGGCAAATGCAAATCAGAAGAACTCTGAGATTCTATCTTACACCCATCAGCATGGCTAAGATCAAAAATTCAAGTGACACCACATGCTGGCGAGGATGTGGGGAGAGAGGAACACTCCATCATTGCTGGTGGGAATGCAAACTAGTACAGCCACTTTGGAAACCTATCTGGTGCTATCTCAGAAAAATGGGAATAGGGCTTCCTCAAGACCCAGCTATTCCACTCCTTGGAATATACCCAGAAGTTGCTGCAGCACACAACAAGAAAGTTTGCTCAACCATGTTCATAGCAGCCTTATTCATAATAGCCAGAACATGGAAACAGCCTAAGTGTCCATCAGTAGAAGAATGGATAAAGAAACTGTAGTACATATACAGTATGGAATACTACTCAGCTATTAAAAACAAGGAATTCCTGAAATTTGTGGACAAATGGATTGAGGTAGAAATGATCATAATGACTGAGTTAACCCAGAAGCAGAAAGAATCAAATGGTATATACTCACTTATATCTGCATACTAGCCCAAGGGGTATGTTCCACGAAAGCCTTCAGTTACCAGGAAACTGGGACAGAGGGGAGGACATCCTATTGGGACTCTAGATGAGAGAAGCATGGAAGAATAGCAAAGTAGAAGGATCCAGAGCGTCCTAGAAACTTACAAGTAGAACATTATGATAGGCTGATTTAGGCCCAGGGGTCCTGCTCAAACTAAGGCACCACCCAAGGACAATACAGGCAGTAAACTTTAAACCCCTACCCAGATCTAGCCAATGGTCAGAACATTCTCCACAGTTGAGTGGACAGTGGGATATGACTTTCTCACGTACTCTGGTGCCTCATAATTGACCATGTCCCCTGGAGGGGGAGACCTGGTGGCACTCAGAGGAAGGACAGCAGGTTACCAAGAAGAGACTTGATACCCTATGAGAATATATAGGGGACGTAATCCCCCTCAGGAACAGTCATAGGGGAGGGGAATAATGGGAAAATGGGGGGAGGGGAGGAATGGGAGGATACAAGGGATGGGATGAACATTGAGATGTAACAAGAATAAATAAATAAATAAATAAATAAAAAGAAAATTAAAAAAAAAGAAATACTGCTGGAGAAACTGAATACTACACACACACACACACACACACACACACACACATAACACACACACTCACACACACAATCAATTCTAACTGGATCAAATATGTTAATGTATAACTTGAAATAGTTAAACTTCTGAAAGTTAACTTAGGTAAAATGCACCAAGTTAATTTGAAGAGTAGAAACACAGGCAAAGATTTACTATAAAGGACTCTACTTACACAGAGCATTCACCAGAATTAAGGAGTAGGACTGAGGAAATTACAAAACTTAGAGTCAGAAAAGGGAGCCATATGCAAAGTATAGAGACACCAGAGAGAATTAGAAAAAAAAACCCATATTGACTGCTGTATATCAATCAGGGGAGTAATATCTATGCCCAATAAAAATACAAAAAAACCCTAAATCTCTAATAGTAATTCAATCAATAAACAAATTTCATAGACAGTTCTCAAAATAATTCACATGGCCAACACATCTTTGAAAAAGTGTTCAATATCTTACTTCTCATCGATGAAATATAGCCTGAAACTGATTAGAAATTTAATCTTGCCAAATTTAGAATGATGATCATTAAGTAAATAAATTATAAATTACAGCTAGGATATGAAAAAAATAAAATCAAATATTTCCTGATAATGGAGTATAAACTAGTACAGTTATCCTAAAAATCAGTATGAAAAGTCCTAAAGATTAATCTATCATATATCCTTGCTATAGTACTTCATGGTGTATACTTAAAAGGATCAAACCCAATATACTAGAGAAAACTTGTGCAATTCACCATAGTCAAAAAGTTGGACCAAACAACTATATACCATGGCATATATTCATAAATAAGTATTAATCAAGTGTATAAAAATTGAAATGATGGCATTTTCAGGAAAATCTGTGGACTATAGATCACTACGTTAAAGAACAGGCTAGAAAAGAAACACAAATATGTTGCTAATATATTATATTGAGATTTAACTTGTGTATGTTTGTATCTATGTGTACATTAGTGCCCTGCATGAGTGTGCACATGCATGCACATAGATTATGAAAGCAATAAAGAAGAGATATTAAAGGAAAAGAGACACATCCCTGAATCCAACCGATTTTTCTCTAAATAAGACCAAATTTAACTTACACCCAACTCCCATGGAAAATAACCCTCTATAGACCAAGAAAGCAACCAAAACCTACTCAACTCCACATAAATGTAATAGAGTATCATTCTCTAAATAAGGTTTCTTCAAGCTGATTTGGGATGAATAATACCTTTGTAGGGGCCCAAATAAAATTGGTGAAAATGTTTAAACAAGCTAGAAATAGCATTTGTAATCCAGTTTTTTAAAATTCCAGGCTTCATCAGAGTCTTGTGTGAGACAGTCTGAAATGCTCAACCAATTGGGATTGGAAGATTTCTTTGAAGCTTTCCTAGGAGCTGTCTTGTTCTGATGAGGTACAGCAACTGAAGCACTTGGTGCTGGAACATGAGGGATGCAGGATGTCAGTGTTCAGCATGCTGAGAGGAATTAATCCTGTCATGTCTGACCCAATGTCAGTGTCTGGTTCTTTTGTTCTGAAACATATAATTTCTCATAAGCATAAGTCCCAAAATTAAAATTGTATAAGATGTGCATGATGCACAGAACGATTAGGGCTGGTTCTCTGTCCTTTGTATGAGCAGAAAATAGACATCACTAAATATTCATTCATGCCAAATCAAGAATGGCATCTAATAATAATTCACAGGGACTCTAGCCAACAAGAAACATTGTCTATGCTTAGACATTTATGTCTCAGCTAGTCTCAGAGCTATTCCCCTCCATCATTCCCTCCCTATACCCTCACACTCTCTCATCCGGCCTTCTTCACTCCCCTAGTCCTCAGAAAGGGGAGCTCTCCTCCCCTAACATCTGCCCTCTCATCTGTACTATCTGTAACCTTTTCCTCTGTGCCCTGGTACGGCCACTCTGCCAGGGGGAAGTGATCAAAGTTCGGTGGGCAGAGCTGAAGTCAGAAATAATCTCTACTCTTCAAATTGTGAGACCCACAAGGAGACTGTGTACTACATCAGAGCAGAAGGTTAGGTCCACAACTTACATGGTCCTTGGTTTATGTATCAGTCTCTGTACTGTAGTGTAGCAGTCCTGTATTAAGTGGGTACTGTCCACTTGTGAGTGAGTATATTCCATGCATGTCTTTCTGATTCTGGGTTCATTGATGCTCATCATCTTCTTGAAAAACAAGGTTGGACTCAAGGATCTCTCTCTTTTCCTTTATCTTCCATTCTTAGGTTTGGAAATAGGGGTTAAAAAAGAAAGAAGGGAGAATATAGAAATATATAGGAAAGATAGAACAAAAAGTACATTAGGGAATCTACTCTTCAACTTAATGCCTCAATTGTTACTCACTAGATTGTTTTTAATTCACTGGTATGGAATTTTGTATGTTGATGCAAAATAAGTTTAATTTTAGATATTGGTATAGAATCCAAATTTTAGATTATTCATCAAACATGTTATATGTATTTCTACTCTAATATGCAGTATTGTATCTATATAACTCAATATAATACAAGGTTTACTTCCAATACAATGAAAATGCTCTAGCATGTTGTTTAGGATAATTAAGTAGAACAACCTAATTCTTAGTTGATCAATTATGGTCATATCAATTCTTAGTCTATTTTTATTCACAAGAATATACATCCCAGATGTAACAGATAGATGTAATTCTATAAAAAATACAAGGTAAAATAATTAGAATATGTCTTCAAAAACCTCAGAGACATACAGAATATGGCATTTCATTGTGTTTTTATTCTTTTAAAGATTCATTGACAATGAGACAATTTACCTACTGGCAACACCCAGCTTACCTCAAAGAAGATGATGAGCATCAAAGCACCTCCTTTTGGAGATGGCTTCAAATGTGGCAAACAATCCACTGGGGAAAAATGTCTTTGTTTTTACCACAGATAGAATTCTGCCTAAAAATGTGCAAGATTGGATGTAGGCAGAGTCAATGGCCAATCTCTGCCAAGGCAGTGTAAGCAAGACTTCAATAGTTTCTTCTTCACAAATATGTCTTTCAGATACATTGAGCCAGAATGCTGAATATGATGCTCCAATATTATAAAGAGTTTTGGATGACTGCTCAGGCAGCAAACTGTCCCTATCATCTCATTTGAGAAGCTGCTAATTAACTGTATTACTTCTCAAGTCTCTGATGGGGTTGAAGACCAGATAGTTTAGTTTTACAATTAAGCTTAGTTGTTTAGGGGTTAAAATGTTTTTAGGTCTAGATAGATATTTTATGTTGATAATGATGAGGTATGACAGATATTGATTTATATTCATAATTTTAGACATACCAAGATAGGAAAAATGTTTTCTTCAAGGTTGCCAAATACAAATACAAATGTAATATTTCTGTAATTCCTAATTGTTTCATGGTTCTTCTTGTTGTTGATAGTTTATTATATATATAATAGTAGTTTATTATATATATATATTATGAATATATATGTAAAATTTGTTTTAAATATTTTAGAGAGGAAAAGTGCAAAACAAAACAAATCTTAAAACAGTAGAATATGTGAAAGAGATCTTAACAAAATAGATGTGACCTGAAAGCAGAAGGGAGACTATCAATATGGGGGAAAGAAATGAACCAGCAAGATAGGAATTTGGGTCAAGGGGAAGATGACCATAAGAGGGAATGAATAAGAGAAAAAAATATATAGTCAAAAGAATGCATATTATATTATTTGCTAACATAAAGAATTATTTGAAAAATGAAGACTACTAAAATATGTCAAAAAATTACACCAAAACAAGCAAATCACATATGTTTCTTTGTTAAGTTTTATGCATAAAACATAATAGGGGGTACAAACATATCTATAATTCATAATCCAGAAAAAAATATTACTTAATAACCTCATGCATTTATTTCATGAAATTTACACAAAGTGAGTACATGTGTTTTTATTTCTTTGAGATGTTGCATGTACAGGGATCTTACATAATTCAGGCATCTTTATTTTGCATTTTACTCACACATTACACACACTCTAAATCATATTTTAATGAGAATAAAATAAAGATGTGATTTGTTTTGGTTAACGCATTTTCTAAAATATCATTAAACAAGAGAATTTAGTCTAAGTTGCATCAATTTCAAGAGAAAATTATTACTTTAGTACATAAAGTTCACATATTCTGAAATTTTTCTTGGAACATATTCAGAGAGTTACTTCATCAAAAGACATTATTTAGACATTTGATATATTATTTCTTTTAAGGATATGTTAAACAAATTGGGATAATTTGTTTGTTTATGGGCATAAATTTCAAAAATTTTTGCAGGTCTCTATTCAGTTAATTACCTCAAGTTGTTTTTCAATGTATCCAACTATACATATAATGCTTTGTCCTGTTTTATCTCTCTTCTTTATGCACAATCATTATGTTTGTTTATGAAACCCCGCTGTCTGGGTTAGATAAAGAGATGCTCCAGTCTTCAAATTGGATTCAGAAATCACTTTGTTCTTCATGAAATTTTGTTGTCACCTAAATATAAACTGTCTGTTTATAGCCTGTTCGCTGGATTAGTAAGGTAATGTGCATCTTACGATGTTGTGAAAGTCATAAAAATTTAAGCACACAGGAGGAGATAAATACCCATACTCTCATCACTTACTGAAAATATTATAAGTAGATGTTATCTTTATTCTCATATCCTATCTTTTAATCCTATTTGTTTTCTTCTTTAAAACATTTTCAATTAATAATTTCATAATCAATAATTATTTTTATAAATGTCATATCGATAGCTTTTCTAAGTGTACATATGAGTTAACACAGAGTACCCTTAACCACTAGGCATTTGAGTTACTTTTTAAATATTTTTGTCACAAATGAAACAGAAAATACACTTCCATATATAATCTATATGAATTATTTATTATTTTTTTATTGTGAGAGAACATTAGAGTCCCACAAAGGAAATTAACCACTCTAGTGATTTATAAACATTGCAACAGTTATTGTTGTATGGTGTAGATTCCTTGTCATATCACCCATTATTAAATTTCAAATTTAAATCATGTGATTTTTATCATTCTAAAGTTACCTATGGTTCAGACTTACATTTCTTGTGTTATTGCTGTACTTAGTCATATTGGTTTTGGTCTTATATTATTTATACATGTGTTCTGTAATGCAATGTTATGTTTTATATATAGGTTTTAGATATACATTGGCATTTTCTTTTAGAGTTTATATCAGTTAAACTATTTCTTAAGGAGGATATTTTTTATGATTAATTGATTAACCATCTCATTAATATTGTACTGGTAGTAAAAAAATGCTAATCTTCCTTAATTTTTATGATGATATTAGTTGACTACATAATCAGATTGAAACAGCACTATCAGGGAATGTCAAGCCAAAGAATTGATTATAATGTATCTATTAAATATTGGGATTGACATACTGAAACAACCAAATCATTCAATTTTCAATTTAATGATGTAATTTACTTTTCTTGTATTGGACTGCTACATTGTATTGCATTTCTCCCAAGAAAGAAGCTGGAATATTTTATTGTGGATTTTCAGTAAAAATCTGTTTGTTGACTATATTAATTAACAGAAGCAAAATTGCTAAAATGATAAACATAACCTGGCATGGTGGCACAGATCTTTAATTCCAGCACTCAGGGGCACAGGCAGGCAGGATTTGTGCGAGTTCGAGGCCAGCCTGGTCTACAAAATGAGCTCAGGACAACTAAGGCTACACAGAGAAACAGGTGAGAGAACAAATGGCCACTTTTCAAAACACAGACTTGTAGGCTCTTCAGTCTAAACAAATAAGGAAGATTAAAAAAATACTTGCCATCCCCCACCTCCTCGTCCAGGCTGGTCATCCCATGGAGTTGGAAATCACAAGTTCTAAGCACACTGCACTCTTTAGAGAACTGGAGCAGTGTCGTCCTTCTGCAGAACAAAAGATTAGAACAGCATAAGCCACACAGCGTCTGGCATCCAAGCCACAGGTCTACTGTGTGGTTGAATCCTCAGAGGAGCACAAGTAGCCAGAGGAACCCTACAAAATCACACATCCTGGGTGGCGGATCTTAGACAAATATAGGTACAGGAAGATAGAATCTGCCATGTCAGTTTAGGAAGCAACTGCCTCTCAAAGGTACACACTACTGTGACTACCAGCTCAGGAAACCAAAGCCCTCTTAGCAGATGCCTAAAGGAAAGAATAAGAGGTCAAATAACAAAACCCAGCACATAATGCCTCCACCAGAGAGCCCAGACACCAACAGTGGAATAAAAGGAAAATGACCTCAAAACTATGCTTATACAATTATTTGAGAATTGTAAAGAAGAAATGAATAGGTCCTTCGAAGAATTCCAGGAAAATACAAACAAACCAATAGAGACCATCCAGGAGAAACAAGAAACCACAAGCAAACAGGTGAAGGAATTAAATAAAACAATTCAAGACATGAAAACAGAAATAGGCAAAATTTAAAAATCACAAATTGAAAAAAACCTTGAAATGGAACAATAAAAGAAGGAAGCAGGAATACAACAGACAAGATTAACCAACAGAATCCAACATATGTAGGATAGAATATCAGGTGTTGAAGATACAATAGAAGAAATTTATACATCCCTCAAAGAAAATTTTAAAACAGTAAAAACTGGTGACAAAAAGCTTCCAAGAAATCAAGGACACAATGAAAAGGCATAACCTCAGGATTATAGGAGTAGATGAAAAGGAAGATACACAATCCCAAGGACTAGAAAATGTCTCCAAGCAAATCATAGAAGAAAATTTCTCCAATCTACATAAAGAGATACTCTTCAACATATAAGAGGCCTACAGAACACAAAAAATGCTAGACCAGAAAAGAAATTTCTCCTGTCACATAATAATCAGAACACTAAATCTGCAGAATCAAGAAAAAATATTAAAGTCAACAAGGAAAAAAGGCAAAGTAACATATAAAGGCAGACTCATCAGCATTATACCTGACTTTTCAACAGAGACTATGAAAGCCAGAAGAGCCTGGACTGAGGTCATGCAGATTCTAAGAGACCACAGATGCCAACCCAGACTACTATATCCAGCAAAACTTTCAATCACCATAGATGGAGAAAACAAGATATTCCATGAAAAAAAAATTTTTTTAAACAGTATCTAAACACCACCCCAGCTCTACATAAAATAGTAGAAGAAAAATGTCATCACAATGAGGTCAACTACACCCAAGAAAATGCAGCATACAGATAATTGCATATCAGCAAAACCAAAATAGTCATTGCTACACACAATCACCACTAATTCCACAATAAAAGGATCCAATAACCATTTGTCACTAATATCTCTAAAAAAGTCAATGACATCAACTTCCCAATAAAAAGGCACAGGCTAACAAAATGGATACAAAAACAAGATACATCAATATGCTGCATTCAAGAAACACATCTCAATAACAAAGATAGACATTACCTGAGAGTAAAGGGCTAGAAAAAAATTCCAAGCAAATGGATTCAGGAAGCAAGTGAGAGTAGCCATTCTAATATCTGATAAAGTAGCTTTCAACTAAAATTGAACAAGAAGGACACTGTGATCTAGTCAAAAGAAAAAGCCAAGAGAACATTCCTATCCTGAATATCTATGCCCCAAACATTTGGGCACCTGTGTTTGTAAAATACTTTTAAGTTTAAGTCATTTATTTATTCCAACACAATAATAGTGGGAGACCTCAATACCCAACTCTCACCAATGAACACATTCTAAAGGCAGAAATTAAATAGAGAAATAATCAAGCTAACAGAGGTCATGAATCAAATGGGCCTACCAAACATCCACAGAACTTTTTACCCAAACAGAAAAGAATATATCTCTTTCTCTGCTCCACAGGGAACCTTCTCTAAAATAGATCATATAACAGGTCACAAAACAAGCCTCTATGGATACAAAAAATTCAAATAATCCCCTGCATCTTATCAGACTACCATGGCATAAAGCTGAGTATCAACAACAATAGAATTAACAAAACACCTATAAACACATGGAAATTGAACAATGTTCTACTCAATGACAACTGGGTCAGAGATGAAATAAAGAAAGAAATCAAAGACTTCCTAGAATTCAATGAAAATGAAGGCACAACATATGCAAAACTTTAGGACACAATGAAAGAAGTGATAAGAGGAAAGTTCATAGCACTAGGTATCTTTATAAAGAAATTGGAGATATTGCATAAAAGCAACTTAATGGAACACCTGAAAACTCTAGAAAAAAAGAAGCAGATGCACCCAACGGAAGTAGACAGCTGAAAATAATCAAAGTTGGGGTTAAACAATAAATTAGAAACAAAGAAAACAATTCAAAAAATCAATGAAACCAGAGCTGGTTCTTTGAGAAAATCAACAAGATAGACAAACTTTTAGCCAAACTAACAAACAGGCAAAGGGAGAGTACCCAAGTTAACAAAATCAGAAATGAAAAGGGAGACATAATAACGGATACCAAAGAAATCAAAATAATCATTAGGTCTTACTTCAAAGCCTATATACCATAAAATTTGAAAATAAAGGTTATGGACAATTTCCTTGATAAATTCCACTCTGCAAAGTTTAATCAAGATCAGGCAAACAAATTAAACAGGCCTATATCCCCTAAGGAAACATAAGGAGTCATCAAAAGGCTCCCAACCAAAAAGAGCCCTGAGTCAGATGGATTCAGTGCAGAATTCTACCAAACCTTCAAAGAAGAACTAATATGAATAGTCCTCAAACTATTCCATAAAACTGAAATGGAAGGAGCACTACCAAACTCATTCTATACAGCCACAGTCGCTTTAATACCTAAGCCACGCAAAAACCCAATAAAGAAAAATAATTTTAGGCCAATCTCCCTTATGAACATAGAAGCAAATATACTAAATAAAATTCTGACAAACGGAATCCAAGATCACATAAAAAAATCTCTTTCATGATGACCAAGTAGGCTTAATACTAGGCATTCAGTGGAAGTTCAATACATAGAAATCCATATATGTATCAACCATATAAACAAACTAAAGGAAAAACCACACGATCATCTCTTTAGATGCAGAAAAATCATTCGATAAACTCCAACATCCTTTGATAGGCAGATTTGGGTCCAGGGGTCCCGCTCAAACTAAGGCACCAGCCAAGGACAATACAGGAGGTAAACTTTAAACCCCTTCCCAGATCTAGCCAATGGTCAGAATATTCTCCACAGTTGAGTGGAGAGTGTAATACAACTTTCTCACGTACTCTGGTGCCTCACATTTGACCATGTCCCCTGGAGGGGGAGACCTGGTGGCACTCAGAGGAAGGACAGCAAGTAGCCAAGAAGAGACTTGATACCCTATGAGAATATATAGGGGGATGTAATCCCCCTCAGGAACAGTCATAGGGGAGGGGAATAATGGGAAAATGGGGGGGGGGGGAATGGGAGGATACAAGGGATGGGATAAACATTGAGATGTAACAAGAATAAATTAATAAAAATAAATAAATAATTAATTAATTAAAAAAAAACAACTTAATCTGAACTTAAAAAAAAAAATCCAACATCCTTTCATGTGAAAAATCTTAGAGATAGTGGGGATATAAGACACATACCTAAACATAATAAAGGCAATATACAGCAAGCCTATAGCCAACATCAAGCTAAATGGGGAGAAATTTAAACCAATCTCACTGAAATCAGGGACATGACAAGGCTGTTCACTTTCTCCATTTTTCTGCAATACAGTACTTGAAATTCTAGCTAGAGCCATAAGACAGCTAAAGGAGATTAAGGAGATACACATAGGAAAGGAAGAAGTTAAAGGGTCACTATTTGCAGGTGATATGGTAGTATACATTAACAACCCTCAAAATTCTACCAAAGAACTCCTACAGCTGACAAACAATTTCAGCAAAGTAGGAGGATACAAAATTAGCATGAAAAAGTCAGTAGCCCTTTTATATACAGATGATAGGTGGGTAGAGAAAGAAATTAGGGAAACTACTCCTTTCACAATAGCATCAAACAATATAAAGTATCTTGGTGTAAATCTAACCAAGCAAGTGAAAGACCTATATAAAAAAAATTCAAGTCCCTGCAGAAGGAAATTGAAGAAGATATCAGAAAATGGAAATATCTCTCTCCCATGCTCATGGGTTGGCATAATCAACATATTAAAAATGGCCATCCTACCAAAAGAAATCTACAGATTCAATGCAATCCCTATCAAAATATCAACACAATGTTTTATAGAACTGGAAAGATTAATTCTAAACTTCATATGCAAAAACAAAAAACACAGGATAGCTAAAACAACCCTATACAATAAAATATCTGCCAGAGGAATCTCCATCCCTGATCTCAAGCTGTACTACGAGCAATAAAACAGCATGGTACTGGCATAACACTAGACCAGTTGACCAGTGGAATCAAATTGAAGACCCAAATATACAACCACACACCTGTGGTCATTTGATTTTCGACAAAGAAGCCAAAACCATACAATGCAAAAAGACAGTGTCTTCAACAAATGATGCTGCTCCAACTGGATGCCTACTTATAAAAGATGCAAAATGATCCATATTTATTGCCCTGTATGAAACTAAAGTCCAAGTGTATTAAGACCTCAAGATAAACAAGACACCCTAAATCTGTTAGAAGAAAAGTGGGAAAGAGCTTAGAACTCATTGGCACAAGAGACAACTTCCTGAATAGAACACCAACAGTTCAGGGTCTAAGATCAACAATTAATAGATGGAACCTAATGTGGCTGAGAAGCTTCTATAAGGCAGAAGACATGGTCAAGAGAACAAAGTGATGGCCCAGAGAATGGGAAAATATCTTTACCAACCCTACAACTGACAAAGGGATAATATCTAAAATATATAAAGAACTCAAGAAATTAAACCAAATAATCCAAATAAAAATGGGATACAGAACTAAACAGAGAATTCTCAATAAGGGAATATCAAATGGCTGAGAAACACTTGAAGAAATGCTCAACATCCCTATCCATTGGGGAAATGTAAATCAAGACAACTTTGAGATTCCATATTACACCTATTCAAATGGCAAAGATCAATAACTCGAAGGATAACACATGCTAGTGAGGATGTGGAGAAAGGGAAACATTCCTCCACTGCTGATGGGAGTGCAAACTTGTACCACCACTCTGGAAAGCAATATGGTGCTATCCCAGAAAAATGGGAATAGTTCTACCCCAGAAACCAGTGATACCACTCCTGGGCATATATCCAAAAGATGCTCCACCATACAATAAGGACATTAGAACAACTATGTTCATAGAAGCTTTATTTGTAATAGCCAGAACATAGAAACAACTGATATGTCTTTCAACTGAAGAATAGACCAAAAAAAAAAAAAAAAAAAAAAAAAAAAAAAAAAAAACCAAAACTGTAGTACATCTGCACAATGGAATACTACTCAGCTATTAAAAACAAGAAAATCTTGAATTTTCCATGCAAATGGATGAGATTAGAAATGGTCATACTAAGTGAGATAACCCAGACCCAAATAGACATGCATGATATGTCCTTACTTATATATGGATTTTAGCCCAACACAGACATCCTCTAAGAGACTCCACCCAGCAGGGGATAGGGACAATTATGGATACTAGAAGCTGGACACTGGACAGAATGCCACGAGTGTAAGGTGGCCCTGCCAGGCCACAGAGGAAGAGGTCATATGTAGAACAAGGGACACTATATAAGCTAACATCAGACATTAAGGGAGGAGGGATCCCCTTTCTAAGGACAAGGGGAGGGAGCAAAATGGAATGTGGGAGGGGATGGGATCGGGAGTTGATGAGGAAGAGGTGGGATCAGGAGCAGTTAAGCAAGAGGGCTGAAATTGGGATGTAAGAATTCAAACTGCAGAACAAACAGGTAACTTATATTCCTATTCCCACTACATGGGAATAGCTCTGAGTCTTGCAGAGGTATGAATATAAATGCATAGAGAGGCTTCATATTGACCACAGATTCTCTATGACATATTACTAGAAGCCATTCTTAGTACTGCATGAAGGAAGATTTGCAGATGCCTTATGTAATTTCATACAATGAGCAGAGCCTTAATTGTTCTCTGCATCTTGCACACCTTATACAATTATAATGTTAGAATTATATGATGCTTGTGAGAAATTATGTTTGCAAAACAAAAGAACCAGACACTGATGCTGGATCATATCTGACAGGATCCATTCCTCTTAGCATGCTAGATGCTGACATCCTGTATCTTTCTTGCTTCAGCCCCAGAGGCCTCTGTTGCTATTACCCATAAAATTTGGACAGCTTCCTGGACAGCATTGTTGAAATCTTCTGATCCAATCTGGACCAGTATTTCAATCTCCTATTAAGACTGGAATTTCTAGACATTTAAAAAATGGACCAAAGGGCCATCCCTGGCTTGCTTAACCATTGTGCCCATTTTGTGGGCACTTTCTAAGGTATTATTCACCCCAAATCAGCCTGAAGAAACCTCAAGAGAATGATGGCTCATTCCTTCTAAGGGGGATTGGTTATGTTTCTGTTTGTTCTCATGGCCTACAATGCTTATTTTCATGGGGAGGTGGTTACAAGTTATTATTGGTCTTATACAGAGAAAAAACTAGGGGGAACTCGGGTACACCTCTCTTTTCTTTTATCTTTCATCTGTAGGTATGGAGATAGGACCTGAAACAGAGAAAGGGAGATATAGAAATATAGAGGGAAGTACTCTTAACTCAAGGCCTTGTTACTCATAATGAAGGTTAGGTCTAAGTCATTGGTATAGAATTTAGTACGTTGATATAAAACATGGGCATGTCAAACACTAGTCAGATTCTAGCACAAGAATATATATCCTAAATCTAACAGATAGATATGACTCTATAGATATATGAGGTAAAATGGTTAAATAAGCTCTTCAAAAGCCTCAGAGACACACAGAATACGGCATGTAAAGATGTTTTTGTTATACTAAAATTTCTTTGACAACAAGACAAGTTCACTCCTGACAACATCCAGCTGACCTCAAAGAAGATGATGAGAATCAAAGAGCCTCCTTATGGAGGTGCTTTCAAATGTGACAAACCAGCCATTGGGCAAAATGTTCTCATTCCTGCCACAAACAGAATTCTACCAAAAATTGACAGCTTAAATGCAGGCAAAGTTGACAGCCAAACTCTGCCAAGATAGAGTAAGCAAGTTTTCAACAGCTCCTGCCTAGCAAATAATTCTGGCAGAGATATTGGGCCAGAAGGCTGAAGATGAGCTCCAACATTACAGAGAGTGTTGGGTGACTGTTCAGGCAGTAAACTATCTCAGTCACTTTGTTCATTTTGGAAGCTGCTCATCTGCACTTCTGGTTCACTCAGGAACTTAAGTCTTATTCCTTCTCAAGTCTCTGCAGGGTGTTGAACACAAGACAGTTTAGTTTTATAATCAAGTTTAGTTTGCTAGGGAATAAGATCTTTTTAGATCAAGATGAAAGATTTAAGTTAATAGAGATGATATATGATATACATTGAATTTTATTCAGAAGTTCTGACCCAACTAGACAGGAAAGATGTTTACTTCAAGTTTGACAAGTACGTATAGCCAAATCTCTATGACTGTAACATTTATAGAACTCATGATCGTTAAAATATTCTCCTTGCTATATGTATTTTGTTTTATGCATCTGTAATAAAAGAAATTTATGTGAAAAAATAAAGAAAAAAGAAAAAATTCTTAAACATCTTGATGCTAATTCTCATTTAAAGTTTTAAGTGTGATAAACAGTTTTATTTGGAGTATTGCCAAGGTAATGAGTCAGAACCCTATTAGTCTGTAAATAAAAAGTTTTAGATCCTTAAAAAAAATAAAAAGAGAAAGGGAATATGGGGCACAGCTAAAATAAAGAGCCTTTGGTGAGATCATATGGAAAAATAATATAGTAGAAGCGTCCAAAAATAAATATATGTATAAAGCTTATCTGAATAAAATTCCCTAATAACAATGGAGACAGAGTCCCAACTCAACATCTCCTGTCACTAAATGAAGCTTCCAATACTGTGATTGGGTTACATTTAACTGACACTTTGGCTAAAGTGTTCCAAGGGAAACTCAACCAACCCAAGCTGTTACCAAGACTATAGGCTGCAGTCCATAAATAGGTGGTAAGGACTTATTGCTGAAGATGACATAGTAAATTGAGTAAGAGTCCTTAGAACACTTAGCCCTAAAGGAGATATCTTCATCATTTCCTTCCCCTCAGGGCTCAGGAACTCTGAGGAAGAAAAGGAAGAAAGATTGTAAGAGTCAGCAGGTATGAGAACACCAAGAAAACAGTGCCTTCCAGATATAACAGGACCAAATATAACAGGCACATATTCAAAGAGACTCTGGCAGTACACAGAACTGTGTCCAACTGATAGCCACTTGCAAATGAAAAATCAGTTTTCTTCAATGGAGTCTTTCTGCATATACAAACCACTCTTAAGGGCGGGCCCCATACCTAGCTCTAGATACGTCCTTTGTGTATACATTATGTTTTTTTGGGATCCTGTGTGTACAAACATGTGTTTCTCTATATCTACATATATATCTTTGGTTCTTTTTCATGTTTGCTTTAATCCAATTTTGGTTTGTTTGTTCTTTCTTGTCTTATTTATTAATTTTATTTTTAAAATTAATCATTCACTTTAAATTCCAGTTGTAGCCTCTCCCTCTTCTCTTTTTTGTCCCACCCTTCCTCCTCCTCATATTTCCCCCACCCGTCAGAAAACGGTAGCCTCCTTCACCCATCCCAGCATGTCAACGTCACATCAGGACTTAGCACATCCTCTACTGTGGTAGCCTGACAAGGGAACTTCACCAGGTCGA
This sequence comes from Acomys russatus, assembly GCF_903995435.1. NCBI lineage: Eukaryota > Metazoa > Chordata > Mammalia > Rodentia > Muridae > Acomys > Acomys russatus. The sequence continues at coordinate 1,672,321 of NC_067150.1, read as the reverse complement.
AGTGATTGAAAACCATGGAAGGCAGTTCTTGTCAGAGACAACCCCTGTTTCCCTTACTAGGGTACCCAAATGAAGAACAAGCTGCCCATTGGGTACATATCTGTAGGGGCCCTCATTCCAGTCCATGTATGGTCCTTATTTGATGCTTCAGTCCCAGATAGCCCCTATGGTCCCTGGTTAGTTGGTTCTGATGGTCTTCCTGTGGAGCTCTGGTCATCACTAGGTCCTTTTCTCCTTGCCTTACTTTTCCACAAGACTCCTTACACATCACCCAATGTTTGGTCATGAGTCTCAGCAACTGTTTCAAACTGCTGCTGGATGGAGTCACTCAGAGGACAACTCTGCTAGGCTTCTTTGTGCAAGCATAGCAGAAAATTATTAATAGCTTCAGGGGTTGGCTCTAACTTATAGGGTGCGTCTTGGGTTGGGCCTGGCATTAGTTGAATATTCTATCAATCTCTGCTCTATCTGCTCTATCATTATCCCTGCATATCTTGTGGGCAGTGTAAAATTTGGGTCTAAGTTTTGGTAGGTACACTGACATTCCCCTCCCTCTACTAGAAGTCTTGTCTAGTTAGAAGATGTCCTCTACAGACACTGTGGCCTCTGCAACTAGGAGTCTCTGATAGAGTTCCCCTCATGTCCTCCAGGAACCTACCCTGACTTAGGTCCCCAGCTTGTTACAGAGATGCCCTCTCTCCTGGGTTCTCTTTTGCCTGGAGCCTCTGCCCTCCTGTCCTCACTTTGCCCAGGTCAGATATCCACCCTCATATCTCTCTACTACTTTGTTCCCTGTCTTCCACCACTACCTCTGTCTTTTCTATTTCCCCTTCTTGTGATATTTGAGCATTGTCTCTTGGATCCCTCTTGTTACTCATCTACTTTGGGTCTATACATAAGTAGTATGTTCATCTTGTACTTTATGTCTAAAATCCACATATAAATGAGTACATATGTGTGTCTTTCTGGGCCTAGGTTACCTCACATGGGATGATCTTTTCTAGTGCTATCCATTTGTCTGATATTTTCATGGTTTCTTAGTTTTTAATAGTTGAGTAGTGTTCCATTGTGTAAATACACCACAGTATTTTTATCCATTCTTTGGTTGAGGGACATCTGGGCTGTTTACAGATTCAGGCAACTATGAATAAAGATTTTATGAACATAGTTCAGCAAGTGGAGTTTTTATGGTGGAACATCTTTTGGGTATATATCCAAGAGAGTTACAGTTTGGTCTTGAGGTAGAACTATTACTAATTTTCTTAGAAAGCACCAGATTGATTTCCAAGGTGGTTGTACAAGGTTGCACTCCCATCAGCAATGGAGGATTGTTGCCCTTTCTCCATATCCTCACGAACACATCTTTCACTTCAGTGACTGTAACATTTATAGAACTCATGATTGTCAAAATATTCTCCTTGCTACAAATAAGAGAGTACTTATTTGTATTTACCTGATGACTTAGGACACTGAGCATTTATTTAAATGCTTCTTGGCCATTTGAGCATCCTCTGTTGAGAATTTTGTGTAGTTCAGTATCTCATTTTAAATTGGATTATTTGGTTTGTTGATGTTTAATTTCTTAAGTATATTATATACCTTTTATATTATCCCTTTGTCAGATGTAGGGTTGGTGAAGATCTTTTTACAATCTGTTCACTGTGGTTTCATTCTATTGACAGTATCCTTTGGCTTACAAATGATTTTCAGTTTCATGAGGTCCCATTTATTAATTGTTGATCTTAGTGCCTGAGCTGTTAGTGTTCTGTTGAAGAAGTTGTCTCCCATGCCAATGAGTTCAAGGCTCTTTCCCACTTTTTCTTCTAATGGCTTCAGTGTTTCTGTTTTTATCTTGAGGTATTTGACCCACTTGGACATGAGTTTGTGCAGGGTGATGTATTGGATCTCTTTGCATCTTTCTATATGTAGACATCCAGTTATATCAGCAACAGTCCTTAGCGATGCCATCTGTTTTTCACTGTATGGTTGTGGCACCTTTTTAAAAATTCAACTGTCTCTAGGTGTGTGCATTTATTTATTTGGTTTTTCAGTTCAATTCCATTGATCAACTGGTCTATTCCTATGCCAGTACCATGCAGTATTCTTTTTTTGTTGTTTTGTTTTGTTTGTTTGTTTGTTTGTTTGTTTGTTTGTTTTTTGGCCTTTACTATTGCTCTGTAGTATAGCTAGAAGTCACAGATGGAGATAACTCCAGGAATTTTTTTATTAAATGGAAGTGTTTTAGCTATTCTGAGTTTTTATTTTTCCATATGGCATGTAGAATCATTCTTTTAAAAATTATAAGGAAATGTGTTGGTATTTTGAACAGGATTCCATTGAATTTGTACATTACTTTTGGTAACATGGGTATTTTTACCATACGAAACATACTAATCCATGAGCATGGGACATCTTTTCATCTTCTGATATCTTCTTTACTTTCTTTCTTCAGAGATTTGAGGTTTTTGTCATACAAGTTTTTTACTTGCTTGGTTAAGCAAGCTAAGGTACTGTACATTATTTGTGGCTATTTTGAAGGGTATAGTTTCCCTAATATCTTTCTTAGCCCATTTGTTATTTTTATACAGGAGGGCTACTGATTCAATCACTTTGTTGAAGATGTTCATCAGCTGTATGAATTCTCTGGTGAATTTTTGGTGTTAATTGTGTATACTGTCATATAATCTGTAAATAGTGGTACTTTGATTTCTTTCTTTCTAATTTGTATCTGCGTGATCTCCTTTAGCTGTCTTATGGCTCTAGCTACTACTTCAAGTACCATATTGAAGAGATATAGGGAGAGCATACAGCTCTGTCTTCTCCCTGATTTTAGTGGAATTACTTTTAGATTCTCTCCATTTTATTTGATGCTGACTATCAGCTTGTTGTACATAGCCTTTATTATGTTTAGGTATGGGCCTTCTATCCCTGATCTCTCCAAGACATTCATCATAAAGGGGTTTTGAATTTTGTCAAAGGATTTTTCTGCATCTAATGAGACAATCATGTGTGTTTATTTTTCTTTTCAGTTTATTTATATGGTGAATTACACTGCTGGATTTTAGCATTGCCTTGAGTTATAGAAAGTCTTTGATATCTTTCTTTATTTCCTCCATGACCCAGTGGTCATTGAGTAGGGAGTTGTTAACTTTCCATGAGTTTGTATGCTTTTTGTTGTTTCCATTGTTGTTGAGCTCCAGCTTTAATCCATGGTAGTCTGATAAGATACAATAATTATTTCAATCTTCTTATATCTGTGAGTGAGTATATGGTCAATTTTGGAGAAACTTCCATGATGTGCTAAGAAGAAGGTATATTCTTTTGTGTTTGTATGAAATGTTCTGTAGATATCTTTTAAATCTATGTGATTCGTGACATCTGTTATTTCATTACATCTCTGTTTACTTTCTTTCTTGATAATGTGTCCATTGGTGACAGTAAGTTGATGAAGTCTCCCAATTTTAATATGTGAGGTTCAATGTGAGAGTCAATCTTTATTAATGTTTATTTTATGAATGTGGATACCTTTGCATTTGGAGCATAGATACTCAGAATTGAGATGTTATTTTTGTAAAATTTTCCTTTAATGAGTATCAACTGTCCTTTCCTATTACTCACTTTTGATTATTTATGGTTGAATGTCTATTTTATTAAATACTACAATGGTTACCCCATCTCCATTCTTGAGTCCATTTGCTTGGAAAACACTTTTCTATCCCTATACTCTGAGGTGATGTCTATCTTCATTGCTGAAGTTTTTATACTATGCCTTCATCTGTTTGATTGTATTTTCCTGCATTTTCTGAGGGATTTATTTTCCTCCTTTAATGCTTCTATCATTTTCATAACCTTGGATTTATGATCATTTGCTTGTGCTTCATGTGTTATAGTATCTTGCTGTGGTAGGATAGCTGGTTACTGGTGGTATCATATGCCCTGTGTTTTGTTGTTTGTGTTCTTATGCTGACCTCTAGCCATCTTGTTGTATCTAATGTTAGGAGTTATGGTAGTCCCTCTGCTGGCCTTGTCCCAGAGTGTGTCCTGAAAACAGCTTGCCTCTGCTGGCTCTGCTGGCTTTCTGCTGTCTGTGTCCCAGGTGGGTCAGGCAGATGGTGTTACAACAGAGAGGGCCCTAAGCTGGATGTTGCTCAGGGTGACACAGGCCTCCTCGGGATGAAGAACAATGTGGGTTGCATCCCACAAGCAGGTCACCTCTGCTGGCTCTCTGCTGTCTGTGTCCCATGTTGGTCAGGCGGATCAGGAGACAGCAGCAGACAGGGCTCTGAGCTGAATGATGCTCCTTGGTATGGAGGATGATGGGGGAATTTCACCTTCTTAGAAATAGTTCCTTGGGCTGATTCCACTCTTCAGTGTCAGGATACCAGCAGTCCAATCCAATAGCAAACACGAACCAGCAACATGTTTCAGGAGTGGCTGTATAAACCATCAAAAACAGTGAGACTTCAGAAACAGCAAAAGTCAGCAGATGCAGCAGGCTCAGCTGAAGTATCATAAGAAGTTCTCTGGAGCACTTCTCTTTGCAAAGCAAAGATCAGCCAAGTGATGTAAACCATTGAACACCATAGCAATGCAAAAGCTTTGGCTTGAAGTTCTGGTGGGTGAGTTTATGTTTCCTTCCCTCTGCTAGGAGTTCTATTTGGTTAAAGCATGGCCTCTTTAGTATCCATGTCCTCCACTAGTAGTGGGTCTCAGATAGAGTCACCTCCATATCCTACCAGGGGTCTACCCTGTTGTAGGTCTCCAGCCTATCTCAGAGGTGTCCCAGCACAAGGTTACTCTTCTCTCTTCAAGGTCTCTGTCCTACTTCTGCCAACCCCTACCCCTGCTCTTCCCACCTCAGATATTCAGCACTCCCTCTCCTATCTTGGTCCTTCTCTTCAAACACTTCCTCTGTCTATTCTATTTCTGCTATTATCATAATTTTGATGCCTGTTTGTTTTAAAATGAGAGACAGAAAGACCATGAAATCTTGTGGAAGGGAAGGTGGAAGTAATCTCAGAGGAAGTGGGGAATCCAAACCATAATCAGAACATATTGTATGAAAAATGCCTATTTCTAATAAAAGAATAGAGAAAAGACCACAATCTAGAAATTCTGAAAATGCAGTTGAATAAACAGCAAGGAACAGTTGTGTAAGTTAGCATCTTCAGATGGCCTCTAGGTGTTCTCCCACCCCTAGCTCCTTCTCTACAGGATTCCTCTCACAAGCTCCTAGAGTATAGCAATGCTAACACATAGGGAAAAAACCTATAAAAATTTAAAATAGTGACCATAGACTATCTTAACCTTAGCAATCACAATAATTGTAAATTAATAAAGATAAGGAAGCACTAAGATCATATTAAAAAGTGAGAGGCACACCTTAATAAAAATTGTATGATGCAGTCCACTCCTTTCCATTTCAACCATAAAATTTCAGCACATCATCATTCCAGGCAGCTAAACCAATACACCCATGTAATTCCACCACTGTTTAGGTATTGATCCAGTTTTCCTTGTTTTAGAGAACTTAGTTTAGCTATCTAAATCAGATATTTAGTGTGTGTGTTTGTCTGTGTGTGTGTGTGTGTGTGCATGTGTGTGTGTGTGTGTGTGTGATGAATTAAATAAAATAGCAAAGATTTACAAGAAATAGTTGGTGACTTAAAAGTTTCTGAGGAGAAATTAACAGATATCACTTCCAGAAAATAGATAATCAAGCTGAAATAAAATGAAGAGGATTTTAATTATCAGCCTTACTGACAGCTATCATTTTCATCACTGATGCCCAGTGCTCTCCATTCTATGCCTTAGATTTACTTAGTTCTTAATTGTTATCTGCCTCATGTGGTCTCCATACAATTCTTGAACAACAGAAGAGCATTTATCTCCCCAGTGTTTGAGCTGTGGTCACCGTAGGACTGTAATGGTTCAGTGAATGGATCTTCATGTTCATGTGGAGGTGTCAGATTTTAAGTTGGAATGGCATACATCAATACCATGGAGCCTGTCATTTAGTTAATTACTTTAAATCATTTTTATATTGCAGTGTTTTTTTAGGCTAATGCCATTTGTGATAGCATGGCATTAAAATATAACACTGATCTTCACTGGTGGCATACTAATAACTCTTTCACTCTCTAAGCACATAAACCATCATTTAACTCTTCAAGTTACATAATAAAAGCAGAGCATTATGGAGGGTGTATTACTCATAGAACCATCATTTAATTTGTTAGTTACTTATGCATGAATATTCAGAGAAATAATTTTGTGTAGCTCTATTATGCTCCTTACTATGTTCTCTGCTTTGCTGCTCCTGCTGCTGCTGCTGTTGTTGTTTGTAATGTGTTAATGATTGTGTATTGCATATGCATAGCTGTTGTTCCTTTTACATTAAGGTCTTAAAAATTAATGTCACTATTTTTAATACTTCTCATAAAACACTGCCCTGCCCTGCCTGTGATGACTGGTAGAAAATGGACTTTCAAGACTCTCTCTGTCCATTCCTCTGTGGGCTCTGTTAGAGTTGCCTCCAACTTTTATCAGGAAGATGTGAGCAAGCTATAGTACTTTTGTTGTTATTGTTCTGAGAACAAAATGAATAAAATATTCATTGCATTGTGTGGTACTAAAGACAACAAAAATGAACTGGAATGTGTCTGTCTCCTTATGCAGCCAACTGTACCATATATGTTGTCAAGCTAGGCTTCCCTAGTATCTATTCAGATAGCAGCCCCTAAATTTTAGCTTTCCATACATGGAGAACATTGTTCCTGTGCAGCTGCCATCCTTCACACCAGCTTCGCAGGTTGTAGATGACTTCCCAAGAATGACTGTGAATCTTGTAAATCAAGGATCATTTAATGTTTATACACAATATGAAAGACTGTGTTATGGCTTAGTAGTTAACAGGCTTCCTGTTTTTCCAGAGCACAGCAAGTGGGTTCCCAGAATTAACATCAACAGGATTGATGTGGGCTGATGTAACTCCAGGTCCATGGGGATATGCCAGCCTCGTGTGACCTACTCAAGCACCTGAACATGTGTGAAAAGTACTCACATGGATATACACATACATAAGTACGTATCTTTAAAGAAAAACAGGGAGAAAAACTTATTAAATCCAAAATACATATTTACTCTCGTAATATTTTAAAGATGTCTTTTTTTTCTTTTATTTATTTATTTATTATTAATTTATTCTTGTTATATCTCAATGTTTATCCCATCCCTTGCATCCTCCCATTCCTCCCCCCTCCCCATTTTCCATTATTCCCCTCCCCTATGACTGTTCCTGAGGGGGATTACGTCAACTAAGAAAGATGAATTATTTTGAATCTTCACATAAATGACTGACACTTCTATCCCAAAACATATGAAGAAAGTTTGTCACTGGAAATAATCAATTGTGTGCTAAAGATGCAATAGAGATCAAGTAATTTTTTTACAAAAAAGACCTTAATTCTAAACTGATCCAAATACATTGATTAGAAAAGCTATACAAATTTTATGCCCAACATAGAATATTTTGATTTTCCTAAGACAAATTACATAAAATAGTTAGCAGGTAAAATACAATATTTTAAATATTCCAATATGTCAGAAAATATAAAGTAATTTGAAAATAATTTTATTTTTTAAACTCATTTTGTGGTAGGCATTTGGATGTTTCATTACTTTAAACTATATGTAACATTTAAAGATATATTTTTATTTATGTATATATGTATATCTCTGTGGGACATCAGGGCACATGACTGCAGTACTCATGGAGGCCAGAAAGTGCATCAGATTCCCCTGGGGTGGGAATTATATGCCATTTTGAGTCCCCTGACTTGGGAGCTGAGAACTAAACTCATTCACTGAAATTGACACCCTCTTTAATTGCTATCCCATCTTTCTAGTATTCTATAGGCAATATGTTATTCTTAGACACATTTTTTAAAAATCTGCTCTTGCTATATTAAAAAAATCATTATGAAGATTAGTTCTTGTGATTTGTCAATCATTATATGGTTTTGTCACTGAAGAACACATCTTATATGAAATGGAGCCATACACTTCAGAAATGAAAGCAAATTATATTCAAAATATCATATTTTTTAACCTAAAATTAAGGCAAGAAATTCTCACAGCAGTGTAAGAACAATTGAATAGCAATTTAATAGGCATTGAATAACTAAAGGATCAAGGTGATTAGATAAACACAATACAGAAAATTTTTGGTGCATTTTTAATGGTAATTAAAACCCATACTGAAGCAAATTAAAACTAGACATGATATATACATATATATACAATATATATTCAAATATATGTAAATAAATAAACTATCAATCCAGGCATATTAGCTCACAGATGCTATCTCAGCTCTCAGCACTTGACCGGGTATATGCGGTTGAGACTGGAAGATTACAAAGAGTTCAAAGCTAAGCTTGGACACATAGTAAATTCCAATCCTGCCTCAACAAAGAGAAAAAGAAAGAAAGAAAGAAAGAAAGAAAGAAAGAAAGAAAGAAAGAGAGCCAAAAATAAAACACATTTGCCTGTATTCCTCTCTCATCAAATATCAATGAATAGAAAATATATCATAAAGTTTATGTTATTGGATTTTATTAACAAAGTATAAAATAAGATTATTAAAATAACACAATTTGTAAAGATTATATTCTTATTTATTATTTTTGTGCACATGATCACGTGTGATTGTGTATGTGTGTCTATACACACACACACCTTATCATAGAGCACATGTGCATGTCAGGAGATAGCTTTGGGCAGTCCATTTTTACCATACAGTATCAGGTTTCAAAATAGAGTCTAAAAGTGTCTTTATCCACTGCAATATCTTGTAGAACCAACAATAATATTTTAAATAAAATAATAAATGAATTTTAATTTATAAAAATAAAATGAAGCTATAGTGTTTTTATTTCAACCTTTTGATTTAATATCTCCATGGTACCATGTCCAACTATACTAATATATTGAAGAGACTATATGGAATTTGTAAGCACGAGTACTTATGCATTGCTCTAGATAAGAATTTTTATTTTGCTAACAAAGTGCAGTAATACTAAAATAAACATTACTGTCACATCTATGCAAGGTTAAAGTGTGGCAGGCAATAGAAAAGACATCATGGTGCCTTGTGCCTTGTTCCCTTGCCTGTACTGTACCTCACTCCAACTTTATCTCACTCTTCTTGTGTTTACTTTGTTGTTGCCATTGTGTTTGAAGTTTTGTTTGTATTTGTGAAATGTGATCTCACCATGTACCCCATTTGGGTGGTAAAATTATGGCCTTCATCTCTCCTTTTCATAGCACTGAGACTTCATGTGTGCTCCACCACACCCAGGACCAGCTCACTCTGAATATCTAGAATAACAAACTATATTCAAACACATGTACTCTACTACTTGAAAGTACAGAAACATAGAAAATCTAGTGGGAAAGTGGAGGTAAAGATAAAAGGATGTGGAGGTGACAAAAGCTCCACAAGAAGACCAACAGAGACAACTGACCAAGGCCCAGATGGGCCTGTGGAGGGAGAAGCACCAGCCAAGGACCACGCATGGACTGAAGCTAGGTCCTCTCTGTGCATGTAGCTGATGGACAGCTAAGGCTTTATGTAGGTCCACTAGTAAGGGGACTGGGTGCTTTCTCTCACATGGTCACTTCCCCTAACAGGACTGCATTGCCAGGCCACAAGGAATGAGACTAGCTCAGTTCTGATATGACCTGATGAGCTGGCATAGGTGGATGGGGGGCTGAGATTTCCTTTTTCTGAGGAATAGAGGAGGGGAAGAAGGAAGAGAAGGTGGGACTGGAAGGAGAGGAGGGAGGGGGCTATGACCAGGTTTTGAAATGAATAAGTATATAAATATATTAATAATGAAGAAAATAATAGGCTCACACAGAGAGACTGTCTTGACAAACAAGCAAACACATAAATAAGTAATAGAACCCATCTTCTTTCATCACTTGGCTTATATTCATATTTCTCTGCCCATCTGATTCTCTCTCTCTCTTACTCTCTCTCTCTCCTTCTGTCGCTCTCTGCATATCTTTCCTGAGGTTTTACTTATTTAATTTAAACTACACCTCTAAAGAAGACCATGCACCCACCTCAATGCTTCCTTCTAGAAGCATTTTGACATGTATGCTTTTGTACATCTTATTTCCTGTAGTTACTCACTACATAATGAAAAGCCTGAACCTATTTATTTGCTATAATATATACTCTCATTTGTATGTGACATTTTTGTTTTCTGTGGTTGTAGCTTAACTTCACTCATGAAAACTTTATTAAAAACTGCTTCTGTATCATTTTACTATTTGAACAAAAACAATCCCTGTCTTTATGTAACCACTCTCTAAGGATTTATTCATATGTAACAGATTAAACTTTACTAGATTTAAAAATATATATAATAATGTATTACTGTGATGATTTTAAAACCTTCATAAAGCCATGAAAACACCCATCATGTGATGGTTTGAATGAGAATGGTCCCCAAAGGCTCAGGTATGTCAATACCTAGTCACCAGAGAGTGGGACTGTTCAAGGATTAGAGGACTAGGAGTCGTGGACTTGTTGGAGGAAGTATGTCACCAGGAATGGGCTTTGAGATTTCAAAAGCCCGGGCCCAGTCTGTCCCTCTCTCTGCCTGCTGCCTGCTGCCTGCTTCCTATACATCAGGATATAAAGCTCCCATACACTGCTCTAGCACCATGCCTGTCTGCTTCCCACCATGGTGTTTATGAACTAACTCTTTAAAGCTGTAAGCAATCCCCCAGTTAAAATATTTTCTATTGTAAGAGTGGCCTTGATCATGGTGCCTCTTCACAGCAACAGGACAGTGAATAGGAAAATCACCATTAGAACAATAAACTTTACTAAACCCTGAAGTTTAAGACAAAATTATGGCAATGAAAAGGAAAATCACCGGTGATTGCACTTCCCCAAATAATTACTAATAATATGTGTTTTGCTATGTATCAGGTTTTATATGTAGGGCTTTATTATCCATGCAATCATGTGTTCTTGGTAGCACTAGCTTTCTTATTTTTATAGTAAAATAAATATATTGAATACTAAATCTATTTGAATTATGTACCTGTTGATAGCAGTTATTGAGCACTTTCATCCATAGTGTGTATAATACATGCAATGGATGAGAAGTGTGAATGGAAAACACACATCACACAGATGCCAGGAAGGCTGATGACTTGGTAGGCAGAACCATCTTGAGACTGAAGCAATTATTCCTCTGAGGCATTATTGTACCTAAAAAGGCTATTCAAATTGCATTCAGTCAGAGCCAAGGATAGTTTCAAGAGAAGGCAGTTGGATACAGTGTGACTAAATACATATGGTTCAGTCTTCTTAGGTGCTAAAAAGGGAAGGGAGAAAAGGGATAAGAACAGCAAACAGTGGAAGGATAAGATTGGAATCCAACAACTTAGGCTGCATAAGATTAGCAATGATTACTTGGTACCATTGAAAACATGTACTAAAACCAACTTTGGCTGGTTAGATAAGTTCTGAATCTATTTTTATTTTTCTTTCTATATATTTTCTCCTGGGCAATAGAGCAAATATTTCCATTCGTTAAAACTGTCATAAACAAACATATGTATCTTGATTATTTAAGTTCCCATTTAAATCAGAACTAAGAAAAATATAATTTGTGTGAGGAATGTATTTGACTTTATACACACACACACACAGACACACACACACACACACACAATCATGTATATATCATGGAATACAACATAGAAACATTTTCATTTTCTTATATTTATCTCTTCTGTTTCCATTTCTTTCCTTTTCTTGCAATTCTCCTTTTCTTTTTCACTGCTAATCATCAAAAATAGAGCCTCATATAGGCTAGGCATGCTCTCTAGAGATTAAACACAGAGCCTCATGTAAGGTGGGAAAATTGTCACTGAGATCCAGCCCAGCCTGCTATACTTTTGGTACCTGTGTGTTTGGCTAGCTACTTAACCTCTATAAGCTTTTACTTAATCATTTCTTAAACAGCTTGCTGTCTTTCCTGATTAACTTTTACTGTTAGCATAGCTTAGAGTTTTCTGAGAAGAGGATCTCAATTTGGCCTATGGGCATGCCTTGGGGAAGAAATGAAAAGTTATTGTTTAAAGTGACATGTTTTTGTGTCAGCTTGGCAACAGGTTACTTTTCCCTCTCAGCTAGAGTCATCTGAGAAGGGAGTCTCAAATGAGGATTGTCTAGGTCAGGTTGGTCTATGAACTTGTCAGTGGTTGAATCTCCTATTGATGGAGGAGGCCCAGACCACTGTGGGCAACACCAGTCCCTGGGGAGGCGGTGCTGCATTTTCTAAAAAGGCTATCTGAAAAGCTAGGCCTGAAAGCTAGACAGCAAGTAGCAAAGCCACATTCCTGATATACTTGGTGAGCCCCTCCATTAGATGTCACTCAGTGAGGAGCAGAGAGCAAACCTGCCTTCATGTTCCTGCCCTGCTTTGTCTTGATAATGTACTGGGTCCTGGAGCTTTAAGCTTAAGCTTGCTTTTGTTATGAATGTTTTATCACAGCAACAGAAAGGAAACTGAAACACTTCTTACATGGAAGAACTGTTTAAAAAAAATCTAAATTCCTGTATCACAGTTAAAATAACCACCGCTGTATTTTCAATACTGAAACTAAATTTAAACAGCATGGAATGTGTGTTTAGTGAAACTAATAATTTCAAGATGTCCCTATCAACTATCTAAATGTGAACTAAATCAAGAAAAAATGGCTGTTGCATCTTAGAAAAACATTATCAATTATTCATACTATTAGCAAAGGTGGTAGCTCAGTTCTCTATCTTATGCCACCTGCCAAATTATATTGCAATCTTTAAATTGTGTTCTTTATTTTTATATTATAATTTTATCATTTTTCTCTTTATCTTTTCTCCCTCTATGACCTCCCATACACCCATTTGTAACTTTTAAAGCTTTGTTTTATTGAAGGTTGTGATTTCCACTTTGAATCTCAACTCATCTTCTTCTGTCTAAATTGTCCTCCATTCTTTAACCAAATGAAAATTCTGTAGAATTCTAGAATCAAGTTCAAATATTAACTTGGCCATTCCTATCCCATCCTGGGTTAGGAATAGGGATGAGACACAATCTTTGGGTACAGGAGTAGATTTATGTTAAATATATAAAACTTCCTACAGGCTAACCCGGATGAGACCTGATAGGTTGTGTTAGAAGGTGGGAAAGGCGGGCCCCTTCAGTCAGAGGTCTCAGGGAGGGAAATAGGGCAGAAGAGGGAGCAAGGTTGGGAATTAGATAGTAGAAACAAGGGGATGACAATTGGGATGTAATATTAATAAATTGTAACAAATTAATTTTTTAAACCCAAAAATAAAATAATATAAAAGCCAAAAAAGAAAATATTGAATTGAGCTTTTGGCATTATTCTCTGTGTATAGCCATGTGTATTTATTTTTACACATGTACCTATGTTTGCAATTCTTTCAGTGTTAGAAAAATCTTTCCTAATAAAACTTTCCATTTTCTCATGCATGAATCAAAGAAGATAATCTAAAAAGCATAGTGAATGAATAAGCCATCAAGAGAAAGACTGCCAGGTTTTATCCCATGGCCTCCTTCAGTTACAATGGCTCTGGAGAGGAATTAGAACAGTGTCACGACCCCTCACTGAAGTCTGTGTGGCAAGTTACTACAGAACCTGAGGCGACAACCCCTACCCAAGGGAGAGCCTTCTAGAATGGGTCTGATATTCCTGCCAGGACTAACTGATTATAGCTTTCTTGTTTTGGGAATATTCTGCCTTTGTTTTTATTTTCTTATCAGAACTTTTCAAATGTAACTGTGTTGCTAGGAGACACCTTAATTTGAGACTGCAGCCAAGGGTCATTCAGGCGATTTTACCACTAAGTTCCATTCCACTTGTTAATAAAAGCATGGCTAAGAATTAATCATAGTTTATATTATGACTAACAAATAAAGTGTATGAGAAATCTTCAGATAGTGACAGAAGAGCTAAGAAAAAAAAAAAACTGTCTTGACTCACAGATGTTTGACATAATGAGAGAGCGTTGACCTTTGATAAAGAAAAGCACATTCACTGATACCAATCTAATGACTTATAAATGATTATTCAAGATTAATGACATTATTACTCTGCATCATGTATTTTGAATTGTATAAAATGTAACCACACACAAAAAAAACACCCTACCCGTTTCAAAAATGTATGAAAACCTGGCTTGCTAGTCTACAAAATATACTCAGATTCAAACACTGCACCTGGTTTATCTCTCTTTGTCACTCGCCTATCTTTGCCCACTGATTTTTTTTGTTTGTTTTGTTTTGTTTTGTTGTTTGTTGTTGTTTTTTCAAGACAAGGTTTCTCTGTGTAGCCTTAGCTGTCCTGGACTTGCTTTGTAGACCAGGCTGGCCTCAAACTCACATCAATCCGCCTGCCTCCTCCTCCCGAGTGCTGGGATTAAAGGCATTCGCCACCACGCCTGGCTTACCCACTGGTGCTTTGAGAACTCTCATTCCCAAGGGCCTATACCTGACTGAGACAGAACAGCAAAACCAAAAATGTAATCTTTTTTTGTGTGTGTGTTATAAAGATTCTGTGTCCAGGAAAACAGATAACTTATCAGCACGAAATTTACACACAATGTCAATCAGTTTCACAAAGAGATCATGTAAGGTAGATATTGACAAAAAAATTAGTAAAGCTACTGCTATAAGCCAAGATTACTGTGATGATTTCAAGGAAGGTTGACATCCTGATAAAAATGTAAAGCACTGTACTTTAGGAGGTGGTAGGGTATAGCTCCTGTTGCTTGAGAGTAATATCAAAGTAGTTGATGAAAATCAAGAAGTATTAGCACAGTAGGAGAACACATAAATACACAAGTAAGTTTATTAAGTTGTTGCTATTCATCTGGAATATGTAATTCTCACTTACAGAATGGAATATAACAAACAATACATACATCCACATAGCTCTGAAAGTCTGTTTTCCGAGAAGATGGATAAGTTACTGTAAAAAATCAGAAGCTGAAAAACCAAAGCAAAACACAAACCCGTTTTTCAGGACTTTTTTCCTTAGGGACATTAAATTTACGTTTACTACCATAAAGAAACATTTTTCTAGATTTTGAGAATGACAGTGACAGATAGTGAGTATTGCAGTACCGGCATTCACTTGGATATATAAGCACGAATTCACTTTCAACACCTTTAGCTTAAATCACATGAAGATAAAAGCGAGTTATAAGTGTTATATCAATGTAAGCCAACAGATATATAGATCATTTTCTACACACACAAACAAATGCTATGAGTAAATCAGTGAAAGAGAGTGTGTGTACTCACATCCACTACTAGGTCTAAATATTAGTACACACACACACACACACACACACACACACACACACACACACACACACACTATTTTCTGCCAGAAAAAAAAAAAAAAAAAACAGGAATTCTGGCAGAAAATAATTATAACATTTCCAGGGCTAGCAATATGACTCTGGAGTATCTTATAGTGACAATAAATATGGTTATTTTAATTTTTTTATTTATAAAATGAAAGAGAGTAATATCACCAGCTAACAGTGTCCAAAACTGATCATTCCACGGTCTACCCTTGTATAACTGCGTGGTATACCACAATACCAACAGATATCCCATGTCCTAGTAAAATATTTTCTTATTTTATGTTCCTGTTTATATGACAAAAGATTCAGCAAAAACAACCTAAGGGAGAAAGTGTTTATTTGGATCACAGTTAAAGGCATAGCCATTTGGCATGCAAGTAAAGCAATAGAAGCTTGGTGCATCTGCTCATGCTACACCTACAAATCCAGAGACTGAGACATTGAGAGAGATAAATGCATGCACATTGCTGCACACTGTCATGTCTCCATTTGTGCACCCCAGTATCTTTGCACAGGGAAAAGTCCTGCCCAGAATGTAGATGAGTTGTTCCACATCAATTAATATAATTCAGATAATCTCTCACAAGCATGCCCAGGACCCTTCACCCAGGTGATTCTAGACCTTGCCACAATGACTGACAGGATCCCTAGCCATCACCAATACCCTCTTATCAATGGGCTTATAAGTTGTTTTATGTTTTGTTGAGAGCAATAGGGTCTCAAATATTTGTTATCTGGGTAGGATATTTTTAGGTATAGAAAATCAAAGAACAAATGTTAAATGTTATTTGTTTTAAACAAACAGTAGATCCTCATCTACATTATTAATGGTTTCTAATATATTTTCCGTGCCCCAGCCTCATTATGTAACTTTACCACGTAGATATAAATATTTTTAGTCTAAAGGAAAGTATCATCTTTATTAGTTTGCTTCCAATTTTTCTGTACTTCCCTACCTATTAGACACAGACAAAACAACCAAGAAAGACAATCTACAAACACCAAGTTTATTGCCTCACTTCCAGCACTTTCTCTTAAATGTTTTTTTTCTCTTTGAACTTAATTTGAACTACCTCCAAATAATGAACTGCCCACTGTCACTTTAGGGGCTTTTTTTCAAAGACTTGGTTACATATTTTCAGGGAGACTTTAATCGTAAACAGTGCTTACTCCTTGTCAGAACTGTAGGCAAGTTTTAAGTCCATTTTTTAAGACACAAAATGTAGGTAACATGTCAATCCTAACATAGCCAGGAAACTGTAAGCCTTTTTTATCTGAAGCCAGGCGACCATTACTATGATAGAGGTATCACAGTTTCTTACAGCTAAAACCTGATAGCCAATATAAAACTATCTAAAGTATTCTATAGATAGAATGCTACAAGGAAGGCTTCAACTCAATGCCTGGAACTAACAAGGACTCATAAGCATTATATTACTAACATTGGAGAATTTTTATTTTTTGTTCAGCTTTCTATCACAAGCATATATTCAAATAAGAAGGAAAATTTAGATCACTAATGTGAAATAGATGTGCTAATTAATTGGAAAGTGGAAATAAAAAGCATTACCATGTGAGGCTACTGTAGCTCTGGCATCTATAGTCATACCAGTCTAGCAGTAAAAGCTCCATAAAAAAACAAAGCCTGCCCTACATTCATTCAGATCAGTGCTGCTGTTCAAGCTTGTTGAAGCACCAGTGTTTCAATTTTGAGAGTAAAAATCAATAATCTCCTCTGCTCATCAGCAAGGATCAAATGCTACCCTAGTAGAAAGTGAGTTGTACTGTTTAGTATGCTTTGAAATTTTAATTTAATTTAAGCCCAACTTAAATTTTATGTGGCTTATTTTATTATCTCTTTAACCAATGCAGAATGCGGTTATCTGTAGCCTTAGTTTTCACACAAACAGAAAAGATAAAAGGAAAACATTGTAAATCCCTCTTGATGTGCAAGACAAAGCCTCATAAACCAAAATGACAGTGTATGATTTGTGTAATCCAATTACTCACAATTTGGTTGTTTTTGTCATAACAATCTGTGCTGAGATGTAACAGGAATGTGGATGAAAAAACAACAAAAAGTATGATGTGATTTCAAAAGCAAAACTAAGAGTTTAGGAAAAGAGAGCATTCTGGAGTTTTAACAAGGACAATCCATTGGTGTGGTCTTTGCTGGGCAAGACAGTCTGTCCCATACCCAAATTACTTCAGTTGCCTATAGTTCTGTGTATGGTTGAGGATTCCTGGGCTTCCCTCTGACCTTAAAGGAACACCAGGAAAGACTCAGTTTATTGTCACTTGTCCTTAGGACATATCATTTTGTGTCGGGAGGTATCAAAACATACACAGGACATTAGAAAGCTACCATCCATGTTGTCTGCAGCTAATGCAGTCACCTCGTTTGGCTGTGTCCCATACTCTTCTCATAAAATGACACCCAATGAAATGAAAATTTTAAACATGGTTCTCTAGAAAACATGACAGTATTCCTAAAACCCTAGAGTAATTCCTTTTCACTTTCTTCCATGCACTCTGACTGGTGACATCATCTGCAAAAGGCATTACGTCTTCTTTGAGAAGTAGAATGAGCTTTGCAATCACCCCTAAAAACAGATGTGTGGAGAACACACACACACACACACACACACACACACACACACACACACACACGCACGCACACCAGCAGGAAAGCATCATTTTGCTTGAATCATGAAGAGAAATGAATGCAGCCTTTAAGTGCTTTTTTTTTTTTAAATATTACACTTCTCAATGTTCATTCCTAATTCTGTCTAGTGCCCTTTTATGAGCATATTAGAGATCTCTTTGAGTTCTCATATCTGTTTTCATCCTGTTTCTTGAAGGTAACCACTTACTGTGTTAATCTCTTCTCTCTCTCTCTCTCTCTCTCTCTCTCTCTCTCTCTCTCTCTCTCTCTCTCTCTCTCTCCCTCTCTCTCTCTCTCTCTGTCACTCTCTCTGTCACTCTCTCTCTCTGTCACTCTCTCTGTCACTCTCTCTCTCTGTCACTCTCTCTAACGCGCGCGCGCGCGCACACACACACACACACACACACACACACACACACACACATACACACACACACTCCCTTTTCTACCATGTATAAACTTCTCTGACCCCAACCTTACCTCCTCCAATTCTGCCCTCCTGGACCACATTCTCATCACCCCTGTGGGCTGCCCTGTGCCCCTCTTCCCTCCTCTCCTCCGATGACCACCTTTTCTGCATCCATTCCCATCAAGGGCTTTGCAGATTCCCGAGCTGTTTGCTGGTGAGAAATCTTTGCTGCAGATGCAGCAAGGACTAGAGTTCCCTGTCGCGCACCCGCGCGCGCTCCCGTGCACGCCCGCAGCCCAATGGCAGAAGTGGGCTAGGCTGGGCTAGGCTGAGAGGAAAAGGCTGTGAGCCGGGAGGCAGCCTGTCCTCCCGCGAGCCTGCAAGGATGCGGCAGGGGACTGAGACCATGGGGAGGTGCTAACTTCCTCTCCAACCCCCCAGCCCGGGATCCGGGCTGGCATACCCGGCCCCCCGGGCTAGTTTCCTGCCAAGCTCAACCAAGAAGCCAAAGGCGCCTTGTAGGGCATAAAAAGAAAAAGAGTGGTGCTGAAGAGGGGCGCCCATCTCCAGAGCGGGTCCCTCGGCAAACCCAAGAAGAAAGGAGAAAGGGGACCAGAGACTGGAGAGGGGACGCCAGAACCCTAGTCCGCAGACTCGCTCGGGAGCCTCCCTGGAGACCTGGGCGCTCTGGTGAGCACCAGCTGGGGGAAGGGGACAGGCAAGGAGCGTGGGGCTAGGGGCAAGGAGCAAGGCGCGGGTGGCAGGAGAGCGCGCTTGGGTAGAGAGGTGCGGGAGGCGCTCATGGATGCTGTGTCCCGGGCGGGGGTCTGTTATGAGCTGCGAAGCGCATGCAGCGCCCGCATCGATGTGGTTGTGTACCGGGGAGCGCAAGTGAGACACAGACAGAGCGCATGTCTCATCCCTGGAAGCAGAGCAGCAGCTAGACCCGCCACCACCATCTTCTGCATGAACATTATCAGCAGGACAGAAAACCTCCCCCAGGGCTATGGAGACTGCGGGAAACATCTGGCAGCTGGCGATGGATTGCTGAGGGGAAGCTGTCATAACCTCAAAGCACCCAAACCTTTCTTTCTCTATTTTTTCTTTCCTTTTCTTTTTCTTTCCTTTTCTTTTCTTCTTTTTTTTCTTTTCTTTCTTTCTTCTTCTTCTTCTTCTTCTTTCTTCTCTTCTCTTTCTTTCTTCTTCTTCTTCTTCTTCTTCTTCTTCTTCTTCTTCTTCTTCTTCTTCTTCTTCTTCTTTTTTTTTTTTAATTTTAGCGCCATCATCTTCAATGCCTCTCTGAAGAGCCTTTAGCAAGAGTGTGAGAGAAAGAGAGGAGAGCGCGCCAGGGAGAGGAGCAAAGAAGATGAGGATTATTTGCAGGCAGATTGTCTTGTTGTTTTCTGGATTTTGGGGACTCGCCATGGGAGCCTTTCCGAGCAGCGTTCAAATAGGTAAGAAGACTGGCTGGGGAGAGGTGCATGTGGCTGAAGTGAGTTAAATGAGTTGCAGAGGCGCCTTTTCTTTACAGACGTTCTCTGTGCAAGTTCAGATAGACACAGACTAGCACACTCAGCCCCAACACTAGTTCCATCTTGCTCTCCAATACGTTAAAGTGGGATTGGAGGAAGTTGAGGCAAAGAGAAAACAAAAAATAAATAAATGAACCTCCGTGGAGTTTGGTTGCATTTTATACACATTTCTTTAAATGTTTTTCACTAGAGCAAGAAGGAATAGCGAGTTTTATTTTGCTTTTTGTTTTTGTTCTTCAACTCACTTCTCACTATTCTGTAAGCTGCAACATTCTCGCTATTACAGAAAGAGACTGGAGGAAAAGCGTTTTCTGCCCGCGTCTCTTGCCTTGTTGCCTTACCAGTTGGCAGATTGAAAAGTTAGACCCCTTTGAGGAACCTTCCTTGTTTTTATTTTCCTTTTGACTTTAGCTTCTGCTCTTCCGATTTCTTTGGGCCCCCCACTGCGTTTCTAGAGACCCTCTCCTCTGCCACTGTCCTTGTCATTTTCCTCTGCTGTCTGCTGATGGGACTCAGCTATTGAATTTTTTCCAGCCCAGCCCTGCCTCAAACACTGCATCATTTTTTGTGTAATGTGCACAGAACCGAACTAATTGGGACAGGTACACCCAAGCAGGGAGAGAAGCTAAGTTCTTTCCTTTCTAAATCTGCTTTCTTGTGTGCCTTCACATTCCTTCACTCCGACCTGTATTTTGATGGAAATCTCCTCTCTGTTCATCTGCATCCTCACTGGTGAGGAGAGGTATCCTGAACTGGCTGTTGTAGTGATGTGCTGGGAAAATCCTGAAGAAGGCAGATGGAAGAAAGCAAGACATACAAGTGGTCTCAGGTTACTGTGATCATGACATATTGAAACAAGAAAAAGCTGAGCTGCACTGAGGACTAAAACATTAAGAGTGCATTGCAGGGACAAAAGGCAGCCTCTATGATGTGGCAACAGAGCTCCTTAATTGTGTATGCTTATGGTTGGAGAAACATTTGGCCGTCATGGGGCCAGGTGAAACATTTAAAACGGAACACTGAGTGTGCGTTTCCTACTGTCTTTTATAGGCGGTCTCTTCATCCGAAACACAGACCAGGAATACACTGCTTTTAGATTGGCAATCTTTCTTCATAACACCAGCCCAAATGCCTCTGAAGCTCCTTTCAATTTGGTACCTCATGTGGACAACATTGAGACAGCGAACAGTTTTGCTGTGACAAATGCCTGTAAGTAAAATATAAGTTACAGCCAAATTGGAAGAGAATTGAAACGAGCTGGTGGGATTTCCTTCTTTGTTAAGAATTTTCTAGAAAAAAATTTCAGATTCCAACAGTTCCCTGATGTTAGAGAAAAATCATAGTTAAAAAAAGATTTTGTTTTTGGGATTTTCAACTAATCTCCTTCTCCTTCCCTTCCTTTGCTTCTCTCCCTCCCTCCCTCCCTTTCTCCTTTCCTCCTCTCTGCCTTTTCATTTTGTTTCCACTGACTATTACATTTTACTATTGTTCCTGTCTGCTGCATGCCAGTGAAAACTGTACTCAGTCTAGTGTTTTCCTTTTGCTTTCTCCTTGATTTTTGCTGGAGTAAGCTCCTATCTGCCTTTTAAAGAAGACACATGATCTTCCCAGTAGTAAAGGCCATGATGAGGATGCCAGAGGACTGGTGATGTGGAGAAATACATTTAAGTCTGCCAGTAGACACTACATGAGATGCAGTGATGTCATTTTAAGGCTGCTCAGTCTCTTGCTATCTTAATGGATGTCTGTGCATGGAACCCCATGAAGCTTTACCATGTTGTCAGTCACATTAGTCTCTCATCTACCTGAATTCTAAAACCAACTCAGTTGAATTTCCCACACAGTGAAACCAAATGAGTGACCTCATGTAATGCTACAAGGGAACAGTTATAAAGAAGTCCCCATCAAGATTCTATGTAACTTGATGTGGAAAAAGAAGCCAACTAATTGCATTAATGTAAAACACCAAGATGTGACCCATCAAAGGCACTGGGCTTGCATTTAGTTCTTGAAGTGTGGGCATATTTCAGATGCTTTCCCATTTTTTTGTGCATATATTCTACTGTATTAT
The DNA here is from genome assembly GCF_903995435.1 of Acomys russatus. Classification (NCBI taxonomy): domain Eukaryota; kingdom Metazoa; phylum Chordata; class Mammalia; order Rodentia; family Muridae; genus Acomys; species Acomys russatus. The sequence continues at coordinate 1,650,175 of NC_067150.1, read as the reverse complement.
AACAATGTTTCTAGCTTATCTGAGACATGTAGAAGTGGTTTCTACATTAAATGAGTGCTTTATTTCTGTTGCACCAAGTTAGAAAATCTTTTTATTAAAAATTGTCAGGAATTGATTAGCTGGGGTGGATGGGGAGGGGGGTTCCCATTTTCTGAAGAATAAAGAAGGCAAGAGGGGTAAAGGGAAGTAGGGGAGGACTGGGAGGAGTGAGAGAATGGGGCAATGATCAGGATGTAAAGGGAATTAAAAAACAATTGTCAGGACAAGAAAATAAACTGAACAAGGAAAGAAGTAAAGCAGAAAATAATGTTGTAAGTGAAGAAAGGAATCTATGTCATAAACTAAAGTGTTTGCATTCAGATTTATTTATCATTAATTCACTTACCAGATAACAGGATGAATCTTTTCCTCTCTTTTTCTTTTTTATGAAACTCTGTTTACTACTACATTTTAGAACTTAATTTCATGAAGCTGTTGAAGCTTTTGACAGTTTTTCAATATTTGTTATGATTCCCACACTTACTCTCAGTTCTGCTTAGTGGTTACTGCTTGTTTGCTTTACCTGATGATCAACTAATATTAAAGCAAAAGGATGTTATTGTAAGACAAATGCATATAAATTATACCTAGGTATGTGGATGGTTATTCATAAATTTTATGAATTATTTTCTCCATATGCCAAATATTAAATGAGATATCAACATTTTACACAGTTCTACTCATTATTTTTAGGGAATGATTGTTATTTATTTTGTATTTTGTATTTATCTTGAGTGTCTCCTAAGATTTTTTTCAAGATCTGTGTTACTAGCTTGGAAACTAATTTATTGTCCAAATATATTTGAGGGCAGTTTGTCCACTTGTGAATATTATCGTTTAATTTTGAATGAATTTCCTAAATGGGGTAGTTCACTGTGTTTTGTTTTTACAAATGAAGATCTTAAGATTTGCAGTGGTTATACAATCATATTCAGCTTTTTAAACTGTAAAGTGATATTTTTTTTCTGCTGCCGTACCACCAGTTAACCCCACTCAGTCTCAACTAAACTAGGAGTATTTTAGTTATGTAATAAATTATGCATGAAATGAAATGGTAGTGGCAAGGCATTGGTAAATTGACAATGTAACAGCTGGTTTCATGGATAATAGAATTTTAAAAGTATGAAATATAGAGGATGTTCTTTTTTAACATGCAGAGATTGAGAAAACTAAAACAAGTAACTTTAACTGTATCTAAGTTTTACGCAATGTTGGCAAGCTAATGCTTTTCACATTCGTATATATTTGGTTCTGTGTAGATATTTAAAAATAGAGTGAAAAGCTAATTGTAAGAAAGAAAAAATGTTTTCTAGTAAAACAAGTATATTTATTTTTGACAAATGACTGTACCAAATGCCCTTACGACAAATCCAAGCTGCATTTAGGAGCAGTCAGATGAAAAGTATGGGTTAGGAGGTTGGTGCTTGTTGGATAGACTAACCCAAAGCATATGCACATGTGACTCCACTCTAATTAAAGGTGAATGCTAAGCAGTAACTTTAAGGTAACCTCATCTATCAAACTTTATTCCTTTGAGTACACAAGGATGAAGATAGATCTTGAAATTTAGTATTTTGGAAATTAATATGATTTTTTTCTTTGCAGTGACACAGCCTGATTTTTTAACCTTGTTGTTTTAGAATGAATATAAATAACAATATGTGTTACACCTAATCTATTTTAATTGTTATGTGTTCACACTGACACTTTATAAACTTGCAGTCTCTTCTCTGTATGAATAAAGGACATTAGCCAGGGTAATATATTTAATTACTTTTATGAGAACTATACTCAGAGGGAAAAAAAGACTTAAGAATACAGTGTGTCAGTTACCTGTTGAAAAGATATAATATAATGATGGTTATCAGGATAAAAATTAAGTTAGTTGTCAAAAAAGGCTATGTATCACTAAACCACTAGATGTATGGAGTTCACCAGCTTGTAAAACTGGACATGATTAATTCAAACAGAACAGTTTTGTGGGTATAAATACCAGCTTGCTTCTAATTTTATTGCTCACAATATTTTATCTTCAGCAACTTTTACATGTTTAAATTAAAATATTGTTTTTCCTTGCCATATATTCATATTGATAGGAGGTTAAATTTCACTCAGTAATATAAAAGATATTCAAAGAAGTATAGGTAATAAAAATTATAACCATTTTCAATAAGAAAAAGTATGAGCAATAAGTAACCATTTTACCTAAACATTCAGTATCATTGAATATATACATTTCATAATTGTGATCTATACAAAGTACACAAAATGATGAAAACAGACATGTCAGGGATAAATTATAATATGGTCAGTTTTTCCTAATTAAAATAGTTAAATAAATTTATTTCATATAGATATCAATATAGCTCTATGAAAGATTGATAATGTTCTTACAAAAAATTCTATATAGCTTACAACAGACTAAATTTTCAGATATATTTCCACTATTTAACAGATATTTAGCTTGGAGAATAAGATTTGTTAAATTTTGTCAAAACTAGTAAACAAAATACTAAACTTGTCTATCACCAAACCTTTAAAAATACAAATATATTTGAGACATTACATTATGAATTCAAATTACCTATTAGAAACAATCACTCAATGAGGCAACCTCTGTGGTATTACCTATCAACATCCTATTTGTGGAATGATGCTTTAAGTTTAAGATGGACACTGCGAAATACATGATCAACCAGACATGTAGCCAAAATTCCAAGGAAAGTTAGACGATACTAGAGTGATTACTACTTTCAAAATCTGCGGAGAGGACCAGCCATTTAGTATTTGGTTGATGTATTTTCTATGGTGTCCCTGGTTTGCTCAGCTTCTCTGCCTAAACAGTATGCTCAATTGTTTATTGGACGATGATGGAGAACTTACAAACATTGAAAAAGATCATTGTATAGTATACTATAATAACAAGGAAGAAAGCGGTGGGTTTGATTTTGATATAGAATAATGCTGTTGTAGCACATGTTAACTTATAACTAATGATCTTCCTGCCTAAGCCTTCCTGAGTACTAGCATTAGAGCAGTACTTCTCTCTCTCTCTCTCTCTCTCTCTCTCTCTCTCTCTCTCTCTCTCTCTCTCTCTCTCTCTCTCTCTCCCTCTCTCTCTCTCTGGTTTATCGAGCCAATATTTTTCTGTGTAGCCTTGGCTGTACTGGAACTTGATCTGTAAACAGGCCTTGAATTTACAGAGATCCATTTGCACATATCTGATTTTATATTGAAGGTAAATCTAACTTTTTTTGTTTGTTTGTTTACTTGCCAACTTGAAATATTCAAGCACAATAGAAAAAGTAACTGGATATATGAGATGTAGTTTTTTAGTTAATTTAAATGTAAAGAGGATATGAAATTATATACAACACGCTTCATGGAAGTTCCCCCTATACATCAGTAAAAACGCACTGAGGCTAAGGATGTCTTACAGTAGACCTGCAGTAGAGATCAACAGTGCTTAAACGTTGTGGCGGACTGCAGTAATAATCGTAAACATGCTAAAGATAAGGTTGTATTCTTCAAATAAAAGATAGGAAATAGAATTATGTGTGCTTGCATTTTAGGTTTAGAAAAAGTAGTTACAAAGCTGCAATTCATGAGTCTTTCATGGTTTGAATTGAAAGAAACAATCTACATCAATCTTTCCCTCTGGTTTTTTTTAATTTTTAATTTTTTATTAATTTATTCTTGTTACATCTCAATGTTTATCCCATCCCTTGTATCCTCCCATTCTTCCCTCCCTCCCATTTTCCCATTATTCCCCTCCCCTATGACTGTTCCTGAGGGGGATTACCTCCCCCTGTATATGCTCATAGGGATCTTACGTAATATTTTAGTCTTGTGATTTTCTGTCTCCTCTATTTTCCATTCTAAGATTAATGACAAAACAATGAATCACATTGCTTCAGTTTATCGTTTTTGCACATGATAAGAGGTTTTATAATATATAATTTGGAATTAATGTTTTTCTGGGTAGTCACAAGAAAGTTTTTTAAACTTTCATAAAGTCTCAGAAAACTCTTTACTTTTTCAAAATAGATGTTTTTCCAAGTTTTGTTTATTTTGGAACAGAGAAATTATGTTCATTTCCTTCCAATGAGAAATTGTCCATCACCCATATCTCATTTGCCTACATCTACAGATAAGTCATCTCTATATATCATATATACAGAGGAATGGCATCATTTTTCTTGATTTTGAAATAAAAAGTAAATGAGATCTTACTTTACATTCTTAGAGCACACTCTACTTTTAGGGCTGTTTTCACACTATGTGTTTTAATTTTACCCAAACCTATGTTACATTAAACAGTCTGAACAACAGGCCTTATGTTTAAGCATTGTGTCTTCTGGATCAAAGTAGTTTCTTTGCTTGTCAGAGACTTTGTAGGTGTTTTTACCAGGTTTCCTATGTTCCACTCCAAAAATTTTATCAGGAAGTCTCAAGGTTATGAAAAATAAAATATCTCTATTGAAATTTCTTGAATTGGACAGAAGAAAGAATTTCCTAATTGCAATGTTTAGGAGAAAATAGAGCAAGACAGTTCTGGGCAATTTGTTCACTAATCACATGGCATTGGATGATGAAGTAAAGAATAAAGTCATATTTTGTAAAGAATCCATCTATTCGTTCATGAGATTAAATAATGGATGTGTCCATTTATTCATTAAGCATATTCAGGAAGAGAATTTCTGTCTAAGATATTATGTAAAAAAAACCACTCAGATAACAAAACATTTTAAGAGTAGCTGCTACCCTCTGTGAGCTAATAATGTTGAGGAAAGAGACAGTCTGGTCCAGTATAGATTATGGCATAACTAGATAAAGTGCTATGAAGGGAAAGTAAGAGATATGACACAGGAATGGTAAGTACACTGAGCTTGGCACATTTCATGATGTTGTCAATCAGGGTTTCAGATGGTATGTGAAAAGACACCAAGGGGTGGGAAGCCAGGTCTGTTTGAACCTGTTTGGACTGGGAGGAGTATGGAGCGCATGAGAAGGAAGCAGGTTTGCTTTGGGACGAGTCTTTGTGGATTTGCAGAAAATCTATAACTGTTGCAAGGAGACCCCATGGAGGGGAAAGAGGGACTCATAGATTATCTGAACTGAATAAGGACATGATGAGATTTGCATGTTACAAAGAGCAATGTGGTGGCAGAAGAAACCATATTGGAAGGGTAAATAACGGAAAGCAGAAGTCCCATTAGTTAAATGTCAGAGTAATGCAATTTAAAGTGATGGATGTTTAGATTAAAGTAGAAGCACCAGGGACAGAGAAAAGCTCATAACTCCCCAAATAGAGGTTTTACAGGACTTAGTGATTGGCCAGTTCTGTATGGGAGGGTGTTGGAACAGTGTAGTGAGAGTAAATATCATTAGCTGACATCTTCGTTCTGAGAGGGAAATGTTTTACCAGTGATACTGACTAATAGAAGAAATAAGCACAGGGAAGACATCTGGATGAGGAAGGTGAGCTTCATGTGGATTGGTTGATTTGAGCTGCTGAAGGCACCCAAGAAAGATGCAGGGTAGAATGTCAGGCATAAGTGGAGGTCTTGGTCTTAGTCCCAGCTAACTGCAGATTCAGTGAGGGCAAGAGCCATGGAAGGAAATGAGATCACCCAGAGTGTATAGCACAAAAGTACTGTAGAGCACCAGGGAGCACAGCACTGAAGTACTGTGGAGTACCAAGCCACTAGATGTGCCAATATTTACAAAGTGAGGAGAGAAAAATGACCAAGCAATGAACGCTGAAGGAAAATGGGTCATGGAGTTGGAAGAAAAGATGTAGGAATACTTCAAGTAAAGGAAGATTGGCTTTGCAGGCAGCTGTAGAATCATGAACTCTAAAGGAAACTCTAACACCCTTGGCAGATTGTTTTATCTACTCTCTTTAGACTGTTCATTTATGCTTTGGACCAAAAACAAATTTACAAAAGTTTTCTTTATGAACCCCACAAGTGTTTCACTAATGTGTTGGTCAAGACCATTCTTATCTTTTAATTAGAAATAGGAAAGCAAAATTATCAGGCTTTTTAACAAGAGTTTGAATTTTTAAAGTAAGAATGAGTAAGTTACTTAACACTCAACACAAGAGAAAGATAGCTACCAAGTAGGAATTTTTGTTAATAGCAATAAGAAGAATGAAGGAAAAATTCACTTGTCTTCAGAATTCAATTAAATTTTCAGTAATAGTGGAATATTTTACAGAGTCAATCTTAATATTTCAATGTTCTTCTGTTTTTTTTTGGTGATGTTTTAGAAAGTTTATATATGTTTTATATTTTTGTTAATACTTTGTAGAAATTCTTTTTGATCTCACAGATAGCTATTTAATTTACATACACAAACCCAAGGTTGTACTTATCAGCCTTACAAAGCCCTAAAAGAGGAAACTTTCTGTGAGTGATTAATTTTATGTTGGGTTGGAGGAGGGAAAAAAGTTTGACTACTTTACAAAATTGAGTGGCTAGTGCATTTGTGAGCATGAATACATACAAAGATAATCTTCCATGTTTAGGCAGCTTCTCACAATGAATTTTCAGTCACACAAAAGGCTCAGTATCACAGCCATCAAGGAACCTTCTACCATTTAGACAAGCTCTTATTCACACTTACATTTTCTAATGAGTAGAATAGATTTTATTCTTGAAACCAACATGGAATCCATCTATATTCTCCCCCAATGAGGAGTACAGGCAGTATTTCTTTGAAGAGGATGCTCTTGGTCTCAGCCTCTGACTCTCCTGGTATGATCTTATAGGGTGTAAGTGCTTCTCGTATGATAAAGCACTACATATTTTGTACCTGCTCCTTCTAATATTTTAACAAAATGTATGTTTTTCTTTTTAATCACCACCACTGGAACACTGTATTTTTGAAAGGAGGAAATCTAATTGTTTCTTCGTCTTTAGTGTCTCTGAATAGTTTACAGGAGTCAATGCAGAGGACTCCCTGTTCTCTGAATCTCATTTGGACTATGATGATAATAATCACAATATTAAAAGACTATTAGAGGAGACTTCAGCTTTGTGTTACCTTCAATTTTATACAGATATGAAAGTCAAACACAGCTTTTGATTATTTTATAACAAAAAAACATTTAAGCACTTAAAACTTGCCCAAGGCCACAGAGTATCATTGCTATAAAATCTTAAGGTCTCTTCTCTAAGCCATTATATTATTTCACAGTAATTCTTGCCACAGTATATTTTTCAATTCCAAATCAACAAGGTATCTTTCACCTGGTATGACAGCAGGTTTCTTAGACCTTAATCTAATATTAAGAGTTTACTTTTAATGATTTTCATTTGTACCAGCAAATAAGTCCCGAATTTTATATCACATGTTGATTCCTCCATGAGACTTCTAATAGAGCTCAAAGGTTTCAGAAGTCGACAGTTGACACTCGTATTATTTCATATTACCTGTTTCATGTCCCAAATACCACTGTGGGGAAAACATACAAAATGATTCAGCTGTTCAGCACTCAGGAAAAGATTCTTTGTTTAATTTGCAAACCTACATAATTCTATAGGTGAATTATTTTATTTAAGAATACAAAAATTCATGATTAACTTCTTGATTAATCACTCGACTAGGCACTCCATTTTGTAAAGTAGGCAAACTTTTTTCCCTTTTCCAAGCCAGTGTAAAAATAATCACTCATAGATTACTTTAAGATGTTCTTAGCTGTCAGGCAAGTTGTCTATAGTTGTCTTTGGCTGCTTGCTAATTTGAAATAAACAAGGGGTTAAGGAATATTGACCTAAGTATAAATTGATGACTTTTTCAGCCACCATCACTTAATTTCATTTCACTAAATGACTATATCCTCAACAAAACTTTCTATGATATATTAGGAACTATAAGGAAAGAATATTTGAGATGCTTACCTCCTTTTAAAATATATCCTATTTTTTCAAATGTAGCAAAAATGTAACATACACTGGTCAGTGTTGTCTCACTTTAGCTTTTGTTCACTTACTTTTATTTTTCAGGTACTTCTTTCAAAATACAGTTTTGTCATCAGTAACTTTAAATATATCATGCTCTATTTTATATTCATTTTTTATATTTTTATTTAAAGCTAACACATGCTCTTGGATTTTCAAATGTTTCAGCACTTTAAAGGCTTAGCACACTCAAGTGCTCAGGGTCAACGTTTAAGATATTTCCACATTTAATATCACGCCAGCACTGTGACTGTGAACCACTGACTCCTATAGCAGCCACTCCTGGTGGTGAAATGACTATGAGAAATAATGTGGATTTGAGCTTTTAATTGATTTTCTACTCTAACAAATGCTATATAAATTTGGAACCTCCAGTATGTGAGAATATTTGTTTTGTGTGACTTGCTAACACTGTCCATTATTAGTCTCTTGAGTCTTCACTCCTCCTGATATGTGAAAATGACTTCTAATTGTTACTTTAATTTGCATATTTTTTAATAGTGAGAAGGAAAACTATCCTAGGCTTAAAAACCTTGCATTCCTCTTTCTCTATGAACTGTCTGGCCTTTTCCTTTGTCAGTATATGTTTTCTTCTTTAGGAAAACATATTTACACTCTAGTAATTAAGTGGCTGTTATGTTTCACATTAGTCATTCACATTTCATTCTGCCTCAGCTTCTTGAGAAAGGTCTTTCTTCATATAGATACTTAAATTTTGTATTTCATAGGTACTTTTCTTTATGGCTTCTGAGCTTTGTGTTATGAATCTCAGAAGCATTCCAATTCTTAAAACCACAAAAGACATCTATCCTCTGTTTCCTATGATATTTATGGTTTTAAAATTTATATTTCGAGGTTGTGTGCCCTGTTTAGATATAGCCAATGGACAGCTCATTCTTCATGGCTGTGGGGGAAGCAGAGACTACCTCTGACATGAACTCTGGTGCTCCTGAGTCTATCACCACCCCTTGGCGGGGGAGACCATGCTGGCAAACAGAGCAAGATAATGCAGGTTATCCAGATGAGACCTGATAGGCTGTGTTCAGATGGTGGGAGAGGAGATCTTCTTCTGTCAGAGGTCTAGAGAAGGAGAATAGGACAGAAGAGGGAGGGAGGGTGGGAACCAGAAGATACAAGTGAGGGAGTAACAATCAGGATGTAATATGAATATGTTATAATAAATAAATAAGTAAAAATGTAAAATTATATTTCTAAAGCAAATGTTCTAAGATCTATTTACTTATTAATATTAAAAATCAGTGTTTTCCTATATTGCTATTGGGAAAAGCTAATTTTTAGGTTACAATCTTTAAAGTATTTTTCCTTAATTAATTTATTTACTTTACATCAAAATTGGATCCCTATCCTGCCTCTTCTCTCAATCCCATCTTCCTCCTTTCCTCCTCTCCTTCCACTCAAGAAAGGGATGCCCCTCTCCCACAACCCTCAAGTTTCATCAGGACTAGCACACATTTCAACTTTATTCATAATATTTGGTGTCTGCTAACAGAAGATCCTGAAATGCTGATTCAAATCACTTTGAAAGCACATACATCCCAACTAGAAAACTGAGCTAGTGAGTGCACTCTGGGGAATCCAATCTGTGGTGGCCCTGCCTGCCTTCTCAGCACACCTAGAAGCTCGTGGAACTGGAAGACTTCCAAGAAAAGGGCTTAAAATGTACAATGTCATTCATTAAAGTTCTTCATCACCTACACAGAAACTTCTGATATAACTGTCCAGACAAACTACTTATTTTTTTAATCCTTTACTCTGCTCTTCTTCGAAATGAGTTTATCCTTGCTTAAGAATTTAATATATCTGTGTAGACGTCCATCTTACCCAGTCAGGTTTGGAAGGCCTTTCACCTCTCATTTTCTCCAAAGATTTATAACCAAGAGAAATATATTACATTTCCTTAGGGAAAACCTTCAAGATAAAATATTGGTTTTATTGCAATGACAGCTGAAAAACTATTTCCATATTTATTGTTCAATCTCATCATTAGCCACTGAATTTTATTTTGTCTTTCCATCCTTGATATGAAAAGACAAAAACCACATTCTCTCTAGTATGTAGATATGAACTTTCATTTTTGTAAGTGTGTCATAAACAGTTGTGTGGATATGTATAACTATGAAATTAGGTGACCATAAAAGGATAATAAGAGGTATCAGAAAAGTGAGTGTGGAGTGCAAAAGGTCAAATGTCCATGAAAAGAAAGGAGTTGTCTGGGATGAAATAGCATGAGAGGGCACAAGGTAGCAGGAGGAAAAACATCTCAAATGAATCTTGTTTGAAAAATTCTGTAATAAGATCTAATTCTTTGCTTTCCTTAGATATAAAGAAATAAATAGTTCATTAGATAATAAAAGCATACACACGACATATTATGGACAGATGTTAGGTAAATAGATAATAGACGTAGAAGCACAGATGATTGGTAGGTTCTACAGTGATAGGTAATATATAACAGCTAGATAATTGATATATAGATGCATAGATAATAGATTATTGTTATAGTATATATCAATAGATATATAGATGATTGGCAGATAACATAGTGATATACATGATTTACTGATAAATATTTTAAACAAGACAGGTAGTTGAAAATTGATAAAATATTTTTGAACATCACCTTGTCATAATTGATCTAAAATTCTAGACATGAAAATGTTCAAGGAAGCTTTACTTGGCAACACTTATTTAAAGATAAGTTAAGACCCAGACAGACTGTTGCAGAAAGACTGTATTCTATGGAAACTCTTTATCTGACTCATGGCAACAGCTCTGACTGTAAGAATTTTCTTTCCATGCATAGACTTTGTGTATTTTTTATTAACATTATCCTCCCTTTCTATTTTTAACACAAAGGCTAGTGTCATACTAAGGGGAAATTGAAGTGTTCTAGACAGATGCAGAAAAGTTGCCATCAAATTAGCTAATGATGACATGTAAGTTGATAGATGTGTAAATGTCTTTTCAAAGCCTCAGTTATTTAGAGGAGTATAGGTCTTCTATATAAATACTGGCTAACATTTTAGTTTTTAAAAAGGTGATTTGGATTCTCCTGGGGGCACTGCGTTCTAGACTCTGTGAAGATAGTTTACAATTTTTACTGATGAATGTTATTTAAAATATTTAGTTGGTTTTATCGCAACCTGTTCTCTAGTCCCTCCTCTTTTTGTCTCTAAAAGACATAAGTTTTGGGGAGGAAAAATCAGGAATTATGTAGCTATACATTTGGGCCTTGCAAATACATACTTATATGATGTGAGGAGACAGCATCTACTCAAGGCAAACAGAACAATGATAAAAAGTAAAGTGTAGAGGTGTTTGGATGACTCTGGGGAGCAACAACCTGTGTGTGTGTGTGTGTGTGTGTGTGTGTGTGTGTGTGTGTGTGTAGAATAGAGATATGGAATGAGCCTGACAGATTGAACAGATAGGTGAAGAACATGATGAGGAAGACACTGCAGAGGTGAGAAGTGAAATGTGAATGTCTATAGACTGCCCTGCAGGCTGTGATAAGATGTGATTCTTTATCCTGGAGCAGGAAAGAAGAGTGGTTTTAAGCAGTTTGTAACATAACTACATATGTGTTTTAGAATAAGTCCCCAAAGTACTGTTCCTAATTTATGTATATGGAAAGAGCTCCTCCATTCTCATACAAAGTACTATGCTCAGCAGCTGCTTCATAGACAAGAAATGTAATTTTGCTACTTGGCTGATTCTGGGAGAGCTGTTACTGTATGTGTTATGTTCTCTATTTTTCAAAGATAGCTGTAGCACTCAGCAACCAATACTTAGATTATAGCACAAACCATGCATCTTTGCAACTATAAGCCTGGTCTCTTCACACAGCATACACTGTAAAAGATCTGGCATTGTTGGGAGGAAATAAAAAGAAAGCCAAAAAGTGTAAATATGACAAAATCTCCTTACACATTTACAGACGCTGTAGAATGAAGCAAACTCCATGCTTACTCAAATTTCACATGATCGCTTCTTTTGACTTTCTTACTGGAAATCAATTATTTCTTTAGTTGTTTCAAAAATGTATGGCCTAATTTTGACTTACTACCCAATCATATACTATATAGGTACAGGTTTCTAAAGAAATGAGTTAAATAATAGTAACATTTACTTTGAAAGAAGTGTGTGTGTGTGTGTCTGTGTGTCTGTGTGTGTGTGTTCAATATCATATGCACACAGGCATACAGCCCACCAAAGAGTAAGTATAACTACCTGGAAAAAGTCATATATGTAATCTGTAAGGTGATTATTATTTTTTTAAGGCTAATGAGTTATCAGAGTAGACTGGTATACTGCTTTCATCTTCAGTACTCAGGAGTCAGAGGCAGGCGGATCTCTTTGAGTTCAAGGCCAACCTGGTCTACATAATCAGTTCCAAAACATACAAAGTTATGTAGAAAAACTGTTTTGAAAAACAAAACAAATGAATAAATAAACTTCCATGTATGTATTTTTGACAAAAGTATTTTTTTCTTTTCTTTTACATTTTTATGTCTCAATTCATTCCTTTGACTCCATCCCAAGTACAACCCTTTCTACTTTTCTGTGCCCTTTTTGTTTGGTAGTGACCTATTAGTTACAGAAACATGGGTAACTTAGCAGCGGCTATACTGGCTGCACCCTAACCCCAGTAATCATCACTTCTATAAGTCCTTAGAGAGTGGCAAACATGACGAACATCCATACCGAGGTATTTCTTACAAAATGGAGCATATGTATGTGGCTCTATATGAGTGTTTATATATAGTTGAAAACCATACAGATTACATAATACACACACACATATACACACACATATATATATATTCACATATGTGTGTGCATGCATGTTTGTGTGCACAATCAGAAGAGAACTTGCAGAAGTAATGAGTTCCATGATGTAAGATCTGGGTTTGTTTGTTTGTTTGTTTGTTTGTTTGTTTGTTCAGGCAGCCAGTGTCCTTACCCACTGAGCCAACTCATAGGCACCACAAACAAAGTTTTTAAAGATCTAATGATCTCTCCTATCAAGATGGTTTAGCCTCCAGAGAGCTTCAGTTTTTGACCTATGAAAACACATGTATTTCTTCATTGCTTTGTTTTGTTTGATTGGATTTTTCAGCCAAAATCCTTGGGTTGCTTCCAGCTCATCTTCTTGAGATTTGGACCAGGATGTGTATTACCTAGTACTTTCTAAAATATATATAGTACAAACGTGCAGAGTAAGATGTTTTCTGAAGGATTTTCCTTACTGGGGGAAGGCTGATAGTGAAAGTCATTATCCTTTTGCTTTTCTCATGGTTTAAATTTGTATTTGTCCTTTGCTTTGATGGTTATTGCTTATGATTTCTTTAAATGTTTTAAAATATTTTAACAATTTTATATTGGAGAAAATAGGATATAAGTTCCATAATTTTGAGATTTTGAGATTTTGAGTATGTGAGAAATATGTAGCACATATTTATGAATAGAAAAATAAGCAGGTCCTTTACCCTAACTGGACTGCCTTGTCTGGCCTCATTGGGAGAGGATGTGCTTAGTCCTGCTGTAACTTGAGGTGCCAGGGTAAGTTGGCACCCCTTGGGGGTCCTCTTCTCTGAGAAGAAGGAAAGGGGAGATGGAGAGTGGCAGCAGGAGAGTAGGAAGAAAGGAGGGAGGGGGCTGCAATCAGGCTGTAAAGTGATTAAATAAGTAAGTAAGTAAATAATTAAACAAGGAAAAATAGGCTATCTTTGGGTTCCTATTTCATGAGAACCATGATATATAGAAAAGATTGAAGCATTCTTAGATGTTATAACAATTCTTTTTATTCACAATTCCTTGTTTCTCTTTTATTTCTATACATTTCTGAAACTGTTACTTGTTTATTACAAGTATTTATTATTGGTTTAGTTAATAACATATGAATAAAGGAAATATTTCTTAACATGCACACTACATATTGAGGTCATATTGCTGTATCCACAGATATAGATAAATTAGACTCCAATTCACCTAATTATTAGAGACATATTAAGATATGGCAGTTAGCATCAGGGCTCAGTGACAAAGCGCTCTACTCACATAACAGTTACCATAGAAATATCTTTGCCTAAACACATCTTTCATTTCAAACTATAAGCAACAGCTTTTGTGTGTGGTGTGTAGATAGAAGCCAGGGCCTTGAAGTTGTTGAATAAGTGTTCTGCTACTCAGCTACACTCCCAAGCTCTAGCCAATGTCAGCATTAACAAAATGAAATTATTGTCATTGGTATTTGCTGACTTAGTTCATGTAAAAAGTCAGTAAATAAAATGTGTAATTATACTATTTGCCATTGCCAATTGAATTGTGTAACTTTCTGAAGTTTCATGATTGATTTATATGTTGTTTTCGTTCTCCAGGACAGCCCATGAGTGAGATAATGGGTTATAGATACCTGGTTGCTTACTATAGGGAGCTGTTTGTGACTACCCAGCTACTTGAGCCTCCGCTTTGCTCTAGCACAAACAATTTTGAGATTATATTGCTGTGCCATATTTCCATTGAATTTTTTAAACTTCTTTGGAATAAGGTATCCTGGATGATGGGAGTAATATGGCATTGAGAGTGAATTTCTAGTGTTTGACAAATATAATTGCATTGAATTAGTACCCAGTAGATAGGTAGAGCAAAGGTGGAGAAATTGGTATTTGGATAGATGTTGCGGCCAGTGCAGCTGTGCTTATCACAGGACATTGAAAGGAGAATAATGGTACATAGACAGACAAAACTGGGTTCACTTCAAGAACAAACAATTTTTATTTTTCCCTTTACTGTTTATATATTGTTTGGCTAGCTATAGAGATGGCATTGTAGGCAGAGCCAATTCAAACAGTATCTGTGATCTCTTAACAGAGTTCTTCCTTCAGAACTTCCCTGCCCTTGTGGCCTTGTTATGCCCCAGAGGACAGGTTTCTGTTTCAGGACTACAGTTTTCCTCATCCACTGCCATATCTGGGTAAGCAATCAGAGAGTTTCTGGACCTCAACATTTAGGTATTAGTGTTTGAATTAATGCTAGGTGCCCCCTAAAGAGCAATCATGACATATTATCTATAAGTTAGCACTGTTATACAAAAAGGGAAAAGCAAATCTTCATGGAATTCTACATCTGACTAGTGGGATAGTGAAGGATACTAAGCAGAAGGAAACACAAAGGCTTGTAATAAAAGCTTCCAAGTCAGAAGGGTCAGTCAGTCAACTCCTCATCCAACCTTAGCTTAGATTTTCATGTCTCATTATGATTTGACCTTAGTGGTGATATGGATAAAATTTGTGGACACAAAGAAGATATTTCAGGTCTCCACTTAAAATTATGATTCAAGTTTCAAAAGCATTCTCATTCTTACACTCTGTGTTATTCATAACAATCAAGACCTTCTAAAATTCCCTTATTTTTGTTATGTCTTGTGACAATTTCCCTGTGTATAGGCTTCTTTGCTTCTGAATGGTGTACAACCCTGTGAAACAATGAGCAAGATCACTGCAACGTGGCAAACACTGGAGCTTCAGTGAGAAACCAACTTCTCTACACACACCAAATGCACACACAAGCAGATGCTCACGCAACATGATGAAAATATCATCATCTAAAAGGTTGTTTTTCTTGTAAGGCAAAGAAAACATAATTTAACTACCTCTGATAAAAACAAAGACAACAGACTTTAAAAGGACATTGCATCCACAGATATTTCGTTAATAAAGTTGCTGATTTATTTAGGTGTTAGGATTTTCACAAAGAAAAATGTCTCTTATAGAAATTCCTGTTAACCTTAACTTCATAGCTTTCTACACAGTGTAAAGTCTGGAATCCTTACCCAAGTAATGTTCTCAACCACTGATAAAATGGTTCTCCACACAGCAACACAGAGAAGACAACATCTTTTTTGTTATTGTTTATCTTTGATATTGTATTTTAATGTTATTTCTCCCTTCCCTTTTCTACCTCCAAACCCTTCTACACAACCTTGTCTGTACTTCTTCAAATTCATAACTTTTTATCAGTTGTTATTGCATGCATATGTGTATTTGTATATCCGTAAATTTTACCACATATAACCTGTTCAGTCTACACAGTTAATTGTATATATGTTTTCAGTGCTAACCATTTGGACCTGAACAATCAATTGTCATGCTCTTCCCTGGATAGGGACACCTCTCTGTCTTCCAGATTAACTCAGTTGCCTATAGTTCTTTGTGTAGAGTTGACAACATATCCTAAAAGACATCCTCAGAGGCTACCCTGAAAGTAAATAATCACTCACAGGTATGTCCAGAGGCCAGTCTCCCAAGTGATTCTAGACTCTGTCAAGTAACCAATTAATACTAACCATCAAAGTATCATTTTGTAGCCTAGGTTGGCCTGGTACTCACTATGTAGCCCAGACTAGGGCTCCTCCTTTTTCAAACACTATGCCTACCTAGCTCCATTTCATCAGCTGTTTTTTTTATTTTATTTAAGTAATTTATTCATAATACATCTAATTTGTAATCCCCTCACTTCCTGTTCCCCCTCTCTTCCTCTTTTATCCTATTTCCCTCCCCGAGGTCTGTAACAGAAGGTGACTTGTCACCCACTATAAGATCACAGCCTCTTCCTGGTATCGTGCTTACTCTTCCTCTGAGTGTCACCAGGTCTCCCCACCAAGGGGAAGTGGACAAATAGGGGGCACCAGAGTTCATGACAGAGTTAGTCCCGGCTCTCTAAGCAATTGTGGAGAATGTGGTGTCCATTGGTTAGATCTTGATAGGGGTTCTAGGATTACTTCATGCATTGTCCTTGGTTGGTACAGTAGTTTGAGCAAACCTGCCTGAGTCCAGATCTGCCAGCCTTAATGGTCTTCTTGTAGGTTTCTAGGACCCTCTGGATACTTCTATTTCCCCATTCTTCCTTCCCTCTCTCACCCATAACCACAATAGGAAGTCCCAGTATCTGTCCCAATCCCTGGCTAAGTGAAGCCTTTCAGGGGACATCTCTGTTGCCCTAGTGTCCAAATCTAAGTAAGTATATGCCTCATCAGCTCTTAAACTCTTAGCCGCAGCTTTTTATCTAACCTGTAACACCCAGCCTGTTCTCTTTGACACTTAAACCTATTTTAAAGATAATACAACTACCATAAAAAGACATGAAAGCAGAGCAGTGGTTAACTGCAACAGAGGGTAAAGAGAAATGGGAAGGTGAGGAGAAGCAGGCTAGCATGAACCAAGTAACAGCCAGGCATGAAGTAAGTTCTGCTGTCTACATGAACAGTGGGAATAGTTGACAGTATTGAACTATACAGTCCAAAGTGACAGGCAAGAACACTCAGAGCATACTCGTTGCTTTCTGCAAGGAAATAATAGGTGCTTTAGACAATGCTATCCCTAGCACTTTCACTGATCACTACAGTTGATAGACATACCAAATTATCACCCCATGGCTGATAAATGACTGCTTATAATTAGCTCAATAAAGGTGAGAAATAGCTAAAACTATCAAATTTGAAAACACCTTGATGGGATGAAAATTATTGCTACCTCACCTAGACAAATTAAAGTATATTCAATACTCTTAATCTCATTTCTAATAAAAAAAAAATAAGGCTAATAGTCAAAAGGCCAGGTGTCAAGTTTACTAAAGACTTGCTTTGTAGTTTTGCTTACAGTATTTTATGTGCTAAGTTGAAAGTTGCTGTGAATTAGTCAGAGTTCTCAAGAAGACAGAACAAATGTAAGGAAGGTGTGTGTGTGTGTGTGTGTGTGTTTGTGTGTGTGTGTGTGTCTGTGTGTCTGTGTTTGTGTCTCTGTGTGTGTGTCTGTTCATGTGTCTGTTTGTCTGTGATTGTCTGTCTGTTTCTGTGTGTGTCTGTTTGTATTTTTCTGTGTGTCTCTGTTTCCATGTGTGTCTCTCTGTGTCTCTATGTCTGTCTGTGTCAGTGTGTGTCTCTGTGCATGTGTCTGTATCAGTGTGTCTCTTTGTCTATCTGTGTCAGTGTGTGTGTGTGTCTGTTTGTCTGTCTGTCTTTGTCAGTGTGTGTGTGTGTGTGTGTGTATCTGTCTGTCTGTGTTAGTGTGTGTGTATGTGTGTGTGTGTGTGCGTGTGTGTTTATACAATGTGTTCTCCTTAGTTCATCAAGGACCGTCTTAACACTGATGAGGCTGAGAAGCCTAAGGCTAGATGCTCAATCTAGTGCTGAAAGTCTTGATACCTGGAGAGCCATTGGCCTTCTCCAATGTTAGAAGCCCCACTAAGGTAGTTTCTGATATCAATGAAAGACTGTAGCATCATCAAAGGCAGTGGTTGTGGTAACATAAACTCACTAGCGGAATGCCAAAGCAAACAAGTAAACAGCAAAGGTGCTCCCAGGACCTCCTTTCATCTTGGCTATCATTGAATATGCCACAATTAACCGAACCAAGAAACTCCCTCCCTGGCACTCATAGAAGTTGCTCTATTAGTTGAGTCTAGAGTCTAGATCCAGTCTGGTAAACCACCAAGATTAATAATCCCATCTTATGCATATGATGTGCCTACTCCTTACCCAGCTAGCAGAGTTCAAAACAAAGTTCCTGACTTCAAATTCTGTCTTCAGTCCATTTCTCAAGGGATTCCAATTTTTAATGTTTTATATTCTGACAGTGTGTAGTGTGTAAATATAAGTAATTTATTTTGATGGAGACTAATTTTTAGAATTACTGAATGATTTTTTAACACAAAGCTTTCTAAATTCTTTGCTATTTTTAGGTGCAATGTTGTTCAGTGCCAGAAGCATTCACTGTGAAAAAAAAAAGTATCTCCATACATGTTTATTAGCTGACTATTATAAAATAAGGCATCAAGAACTTAAGCAACATATAAAATTTTTCTTAAGTACATTGACTTAAAATTACAGTCTCTGTATGTTTATCATTCTTTTCTTAAATATTTGCAATAATATATTTAAGAAAATATTTTGGCATTCTATTTGAAATATCCTCAGAAATAATAATACTACAAGCTTGAAATTACCCATAATTTTCTTTATAACAGAAAGTAAAAAAAGGAAATTGAAATCACTTCTATAGAAAATTAACTGCATCTAAGGAAAATAAGATGTCAATATTTGATATACAAACATGCTGAAAATCTTTAAATGTACAATCTATGACTTGGAAGGAAAATATCTACCTTTTTTGTCTTTTTAAAGAGGGGAGATAACATAATGAAGGTCTTGAAGCAGAAATATGGCAGCTGTCATGAGTGTCAAGTACAATAATTTACATTATATATTTCACTGGTTTTACTTTAAGAAAAGAGGCATAATAAAATTGAGGTAAGAATTGAGAAAAGTATTTTTTGGCAAGGGAAATACTCTGTGAAATACATTTCTGTGGGTATTACTAGGTAAATCTAGACTTGGATTTCTGCCATCTCACAGACCATTAAAGAAGAGATGTCTTTTTACCTGCAAGGATCGGGAATAGGTCCAGACAGAGCCTCCAGCTCTGAGCATCCTAGCCCAGTGGTCCTATCTAGAGACCCTCGGCAGTCATTGCTGAATGTGATGCTGAACTGCAGACATTGGCCTTGTATGTGGAGCAGTACAAACTAATTTTTCATACTTTTGCTTAATGTTTAAATATGACAGTAAATCCTAGTTACTTTTTTTCAATCATTTTCAATAAATTCAATGTTTGGCAAAAACACTGTCCTAATATAGTATAAAACCGGAAGTCGTGAATACAGTATTTTTGTCATCACGTAGAGCGTTGTTTGAAGTCCCAGAGATCTGAATTCTATCTGAACCCCTAGGACCTGTGACTCACATCTTTGTTACCACACACCTGTACAGCAAGAACTTTATAGTTGCCTTTAACTATCAGGTACATTTACTTTTTTAAAAGCACAAGAGAGTTCTGCCAAACAAAGCAAGGTACTTCCAATGCTGCCTTAATAAAAGACAAAATTTTTAATATGTTTCTTAAGCGCACGTTACCTGTGTGGTCCCTCAAATGGAAAATGTAATAGTGTAAATATATCATTTAATTAAAAACAGATGTTACTCATAAAATGTATACTTCAAGCCAATGGTAAAGAGATCCACAAACCTGTGTACAGTATATTTTTTTAAAAAACACCTACTCCTTTATAAAATATTCTCTAAGGAAACCTTGTTATTTTACATTATGTTCATGGTCAGCTTCTTAGAGATCACTAATATTTTATGCACCGTCTCATGTACTTTCCTTAGCTCACTGGCACACATACCCCTAGTCCCATCCTATATCGTCATCTCTTGTCTTTCTCCAAAAATAGAATTATATAATATGCATGATCAGTAGCATGCTTAGACAGAATGGTGCCACCTTCTTCTTTTTTCTGATTTCCAGGCTTCCTGAGTTCACCTTCTAAAGCTTAGCATCAGCCTTATTTAGTGCAGCCATATGGTGACATTTCCTCTGTGATTTGACAAGGTCATTGTCCACATATGTTTTAGAAAGAGTGTGCTTAGTTAATCCTTGAGCTCCTCGTAAAGAACACCCTTAGACTGGAGACATGGAAAGCAGGGTGCCTTAACTACAACACCCAGTCCTAACTGCATTTGGCCAGGATGGAATTAATGTGATCTGTTCTGACTATCCTGCCTTTCACTTCCCCTCAGTGAACTGTGTTTGAATTGTATCACATTAGTTTCTTGGCCTTCCAGTTGTTTTAACAGAACAAGTCCCAAAACATATTAATTCAAACTGATGATGTTCAGTTTTTAAAATCTCAGTCTTAACTGCAGGCGCTAAGGACTTTAGATCACTTGTAAGATGAAATCTGCAAAATTACTGCTTAGTTCATACTTCTTATGCTCCTCATTATTGTTTGGAGAACAATCAACCATTTCAAAATGTTTTCTGTAAATCTAGATGAGTTTAATAGTGTCAGATATGAATGTAAGCTTTGCTGTTCTGAAAGGTACAGATGTGAGTGCATAATTAGTCTGATGCAGTTCATTGTATTACCAACAGTGCCCGCTATGCCTGACACCTGTAAACAATCCTTTCCTTCACAGAGCATTGTAAAGTGTTATTGTAATATCATAGTTATGCTAAAAGAAATGTTTTCAAATTGCACTGACTTTTCTCTAGGGAATGGTATGTCTACGTTTAGTTCATAATGTGTGATGTGAATCATCTCAGCACATCTGCATTCGTCAGCACAATTATTTATAACACTCACCAGCTGCCATGCCTATGCACCATACATTCGGTAACATGAAATAAAACCAAAATATATCTGCCTTTCTGATATTTGAAGCTTAGTAAAATAAATATGTTAAGAGAAAGCTAGTATGTAAACTAGAGTGTGCCAAACTCCATGGTGTGCCCTGCAGCTTTGTAGGTTCCAAGGACAGAGAAATCTCTAAGCCAGGGAAGAGAGCACTGAGGGAAAAGCCAACAAAGAGTTCCTAATATTTGAGGAATGTTATGGCATGTGGACATTTTTAAAGGTGTAATAAAATGCTACTCCCATCATCAAGATTCATAAAGAGCATGCTAGCCATGATTGGCTGTAAAATGGGATTGAATGCCAAGGAAGGCCAAGTTTCATGGTAACAAAGGAGATTCTAAATCCTGTTGGGGAAAATGAATACATGTTTTATATTAAAATAATATGATGAAGCCAGGAAAGGACCAGGAGGGCATGAGAAAATGTTTGTAAGAATGAAAAGAAATAAAGTAAATGGTGATTAGAATACATTATATACATGTATGAACTTGATAAAGAGAAAAATAGGTCAAGAAAAAGAAAGAATAAACACTAAAAGCAACTGAGAAAAGAAAAAATAAGATTTTTTTAACTGAACAATGTCTTCCACATTCTGATAAGTGTATGTATGTGTGTGTGTGTGTGTGTGTGTGTGTGTGTGTGTGTGTAATTTTGGGGGTATATTGATTATATATGGCACTGTGTTATGAAAGGACATTTCCATACAGGTATATAAGCACACTGCCTTTATACTTTTGATATGGTTAGTATTATGTCCAATTGAAGGATCTACAGTCACCAGGAAGACGGACCAATGGGGCAGTATTTGCCTTTGCCAGCTGATGTGAGATAACTATCTCAAATGTGGGTAGGCTCACGTCCTGGTGGGGGATTTTGAACTGTGTAAGATGGAGAATATGCACCAAGGGCCAACATGCACTCACCACCCTGTTTTCTGATATGGAGGCACTCTGACCAGCTGCTGCAAACTCCTGCTGCCTTGACTTCCTCACTATGGGGGACTATGAGTGTGCCTTGAACAGTGCCCAAATTAACTCCTTCTTCCTTACATTGTTTCATTAAAGCAATAGCAAAATAAATTTATAGCCCACAGCTAGTTTTCTAATGTCTCCTAAACAGCTTGGATTCTACATTTCTTATATCTTTATTTTTAAAAAAATCAATTGTCTTTGTTATGTAGACACAGACTAGTGTCATTATATCAACTGATAGACAATATCAGTAACCTCTACTCCCTAATCCCAACTCAACTAGTTTTCATTCTGAGAAGTGAATGACTAGAACTGTTTGTATGAAAAAAAAAAAAAAACAGTTGCAAATAAATCCTGAAATTGTATCTTAGAACAGTAATGGAAGCCATGCATGGTGACTAACAGGCAACCATGAAAACAGACAAACCATGCTGCTGTGAGAGGCAGAGTCTGAGCTTGAGAATTCTGTGTTAACATAGAGGCTTCCAGGCCTGGAGTGTCCATCCAAGAAACAGAATGAATGCTACCTGCATCCAATAATGACATGTTGCTCCCAACCAGTAAAGTTTTCCATATATAAAACATATAAGTCATTTTGAACAAATGTGATAATCAGTGTAAGATAGTAGTGATTCCTAATATAATTTTGCCATTGAGAATCCGTACAACAGTGTGTGTTTTCTGCCCTATTCTGCTTAGTATCCCTCATTCATTCATAGTAGCATGATTGGAATTCAATGTGTGTTTTTAATAAAGACCAGCTTTGGTTAAACTGTCTATTTCACCAATTCTTTAGGAATCTTAATTTTTTCCAGTTTTTTTTTTAATCAGGCTTCTAGTCTTCACTGCTGTTCAGTTTGGTGTGTCCTACAGAACTTGATCTCTATCTAGCTGTATCTTTTTACACACATAAATATTTACGTTTAGCTTTTATTTATGTGTGTCCATAAGTTTCTGTGTGTGTATTCATACATGCCTGTGGGTATACCTGGAGGCCACAAGAGGAATACAACCTTCAAAGCCAAAGTTGTTATCTTTTGTGAGATAATTAATGTCAGTACTGAGAAAAGAACTCCATTTTTTTAGCGGAACAACCAGCAATCATAACCACTGTGTTCTCTTGAACCTAACTATTGTTGAGCTGTTGAAGCTCATTGTGCCTTCCTCTTACTTTTTCCAGAAATTAATTTATGTGATAAATTTCTCAGAAGTCATTTTTCACTATTTTCAACTTTGAAATCCATGCATACACATAGTAGACACTCATAAAATATTTAGCTCAATGTCAATATTTCAAAGTTTTCATTCTTATTTTTATAGTAATTAATAAGGAAGGAAAGAAAAAATGACACAAAAATGTATCTTCCCATCCTTTAACTTTCAAAAGACACTTATTTAATAAGAATAGTCTATTTAATAAGGTATGGCCCATCTTCTTGCAACTCTGGATGGAACATTATAATATTCGTTTTTTTCACTGATTCAAAAATAGGGAAAAGTAAGCAAACAAACAAAATACAAAGAGTCTTAGTAAATTGACTGTGCCCAATAACTGTAGATGTTTTTAAAGTGTACTGAAGCAGTTGGATTTAGTACAAGGAATGAAATGTATTTGTGTTGATATTTGAATAAAATAGTTGAGACTTCAGTACTGTTTTTGTTTGTTTGTTTTCTTTTTAACTTAATTTAATTTTTATTTACTTATTATAATTTATTCATATTACATCCTGATTGTCATCCCCTTGCTTGTATCTTCTCATTCTCATACTCCCTCCCTTTTCTGCCCAATTTTCCTCTCCTAGACCTCAGACAGGGGTCCCCATCCTCCCCTATCATCTGAACACAGCCTATCAGGTCTCTCAACCAAGGGGAGGTGATGGATCTAATCTGGAGCACCAGAGTTCATGTTAGAGGCAGTCCCCACCACAACCATGGAGAATGAGTTGTCCATTGGCTGTATCTGAACAGAGCGCCTAGGTTCACTGCATGCATTGTCCTTGGTTGGTACAACAGTTTGTGCAAGCCCTGCTGTTCCAGATCCACCAGTGTTAGTGGTTTCCTTTTGGGGTTCCTGAGCTCTCTGAGTCCTTGCATCCCCAATTCTTCTATACAACTCTCAGTGCTCCACCCAGACTCCAGCATCACACATCAGCATCATTTAAGGTCCCCCAGCTGAATGGGGTACAGAGCTAAACAGAGAATTCTCAACTGAGGAACATCAAATGGCTGAGAGACATTTAAAGAAATGGTCAATGTCCTTATTTATCAGGGAAATGCAAATCAAAACAACTCTAAGATTATATTTTACATCTACCAGAGTGGATAAGATCAAAAAGCCAAGTGACAGCAATGATAGTAAGGATGTGGACAGAGGGAAACACTCCTCCATTGCTGATGCGAGTTCAAACTTCTACAACTACTCTGGAAATGATTTTGGAGCTTTCTCAAAAAATTGGGAATAGTACCACTCAGGACCCAGCTATATCACTCCTGGGCATATACCCAAAGATGTTCCATCACACAACAAGGACATTTGCTCAACTATTTTCATAGAAACTTTATTCATAATAAAAAGAATTTAAAAACAACCTAGATGTCCCACAACTGAAGAATAGTTAAATAAACTGTGGTACATTTACACAATTGAATATTAATCAGTAATTAAAAAGAAGGAATCTTGTAATTTGCAAGTAAATGGATGGAACTAGAAATAATCATCCTAAGTGAGGTAACCCAGACCCAGAAAGATACGCATGGTATATACTCACTTATAAGTAGATATTAACCCAGCATAGATGTCCACTGAGAGACTCCTGGATTGTTACTTGATATCCCATTTATTACCAGAGTAATCATTCTTATATTTTGTACTATTTCTGAGACTAAAATAAATAATATTGATAATAAAATATAAAATAATATTATCATAGAATGTTCTGGATCATCTTAAAAAGGTAAATGAAGCATTTTGCTTGTAACTGTACATTGTGATATTTACCGTAAAGCCTTAGTTAACATGATGCATCAACTTTTAGTTGATACTATTCATATTTAAAATACAACTGTGATCATTTTAGAGAGTTAAGTTGGAAATACCTTTAGCTTACTAGTTTTGTGGGATTCTTTACTTAAAACCAATGGGTCTCTAACTTTTGTGCCTGCTCTTGGGACAGTTTTTGCATCATCTTATTGTATTTTATTTTGTCAGGTTTGGCTGTTATCTTTTAGGAGTCTGATTGTTTTCTAATGATAGACAGAAAGGAGTTATAACTGGGTGGAGGGGAGATATGGAGGAACTCGGAGGAGTAGAGGGTGGGGAAACTATACTCAGATATATTATATGATAAAACAATCTATTTTCAATAAAATAAAAATGGGAAATAACATATTAAATTTCTTCTCAACACATCATACACCCATAATTGCAGCATGAGCCAAGGGAGAATTGTCAATTCAATGTAAGTCTGAGATCCTGAGGGATCCTTGGTAGATGTGTGCATGTTTCTCAATGTTAGTCTGCATAGAGTCCTATATTCTATCTCCGACATTAAATAAAAAACTAATACATATATAAGGATCATTCCAACATACATGAGAATGTTAATCCATGTCACTTTTATGAGAATCCAGTCTTCTAATGGCTCCACAGTGTCATCTCTAAGCACAGATGAGAGTCATAGAGTTCACAGGCAGTATATTTTGCTTTCCACACCTGCTTTTAAAAGTGAATTACTAATTATTCTGGGCAGCAGAGGATGTGGAGACTGAGGTGGCCACCTTCTCTTTAAGTAGGACTTAAAATGGTGAGAGGAGAATACCAATCCACCTACAAAACTATTGACCCAAATATTTACCCTGGTTACAAGATGTGCAGCAGTAAAGATAGAGACTGAGGGATAGGAGAGAGCCAACCCTTGACACCATTACGGATACTCAGCTATGTTTATAGACAGGATCTTAGCATAGCAGTCTTCTGAGAGACTCCACCAAAATACTGATCAAATCAGATGCCAAGACTCACAGGCCAGCATTAGGCAGAATTCCAGGAGAACTGTGGAAGGCGGAGGCAGGTGATGGAAGGACCTGGAAGGGGCACGGATTCCACAGGGGATCTAATGTAGGCACCTATCCAACACCTATGGATACTTGCAGAGGAAGCACCAAGTGAAGAACATGCATGAGCTGCACTAGGGCTCCCTACACACTTGAAACAGATGGGCAGTTTGACCTTCACATGGGTCCCCTAGTGAGTTGAGTGAGTGCTGTTTTTGACATGGACTCTGTTGCCTGTTTTAGATCAGGCTGCCTTGCCTGGCCTCAGTGAATGAAGAAGAGCTCAGTTCTGATGCTCTTAATGTGCTGGGAAGGATTTGTGGGAAGCTCCCCTTTTCTGAGAAGGGGAAGGGTTAAACTGGAGGGAGGGAGATGAGGAAGAGAGGAGGGAGAGGGCAAACAATCAGCATGTAAAGGGAATATATAAATCCTATATTCTATCTCTAACATATTACATAAATATAAACAAACTAATAAATACATAACGATTATTTGGACATACCTAAGAATGTTAGTCCATGTCACTTTTGTGGGAATCCAGAATCTTCTAATGGCTCCACAGTAACCTGTCTAAGCACAGATGAGAGTCAGTACAGTTCACATGCAGTATATTCTGATTTCCACACCTGCTTTTTAAAATTACTCAAGAATTTTAACCAAAATGTGAGAATGAAAGTAAAATCATGTTTCTGCAGAAGTCATTATCAATAATTGCAAATTTTATAACTTTTTGACCTTTCATAAAGATTTTGAAAATCATGATACCCTGCAGTAAATGCCTGGAAGAACACAGTTACCTGGTGGCTTTCATTATGGGGATATGAGCATTTACCTAAGTTAACAAACCATAAAGAGTGGAAAATAAAAAATGATCCCTTTTAATGTAATATGGACTTATTTCTGACTGGAGGACTATGTAATAGTCCCTTAACAAATTTAAAAGCAAACTTATGAGATCAATATTATTTTTACTTATGAAACTGGATAGGTATTTCATTTATGATCTCAAATGCATTAAAAAGCAAAAAGAACAAAAATGTTCACTGTTAACTTTCCTTATAGTCTCAGGATTTCTTTGCAATATATTTCTATCTGCAGTTTTATCTATTTAAATTTTAATCAGAAAAGTATTTTAACAGTGATAAGCTCCCAAAATATAGTTATAAAAGCATTATAAAAATAATCTTCTTACTTGATTGGAGTAGTATAGCTAAATATAAAAGCTATTTATCAGCATGTGTGAAACCTTAACATCAATGCCAAGTTTGGCAAATCATCATTATCATCACTATCATTACCATCATCATCATTATCATTATCGCCATCTGCTGTGGGACAAAACTACTCCTGGGCAGATGTTACACATGTGTCTACTTGCCCCATATAGGAAGTCCATGACAGATCAAAGTACAGATACAACCAAAGTCCAACATGGTGAACCATGAGTATTAGGGAGATTACTTACAGGAGTATGGGTGAGGTGTTACTTACAGGGGGAAAAACAACTCAAAGACAGCTGTATCACCAAGGACCCTGCACAAAAGCTGGGAAACATGAACACTTCACAGCCTGAAGGCAGGTCAAGAGATTGGAAAGTGCCCTTTCTAGTGACTCTGGTCTAAACCTCTTTCTAACAGCTCAGCTGGTTTCTACTTCTTCCGGAAGCTTCTCTAGTCTCAGAGTCTTTTTTAAAGCTCTTCTTGGCTCAGATACTTCTTTACAATTCAGCTTCCTTTCATCCTAAAGGGATTCTTAAGTTTTACTGCTTTCTCTGGCAGAGAGTGGCCTGGTAAATCTGGATAGTTTTAGGGACTTCCTGAAGCGATTTGGGATAGTTTTCCACCTGGCTTAAGGAGCGTTTCTGAAGTATGACTGAAGAATTCAGTCTCAAGGGAAACTTTTAATGACACCAACATTATCACCATCAGCATCACCATCATCACTACTATCACCATCATTGCTATCATTGTCATCACCATCATCATCCCATCATTATTATTACCACCATCAGCATCAACATCATCACTACTATTACCATCATTACCACCATTGTCATCACCATCATCACTACTATCACCACCATTGTTATCATTGTCATCACCATCATCCTACTATCATTATTATCAACATCAGAATCATCATCATCACTACTATCACCATCATTACCATCAGCATCAACATCATCACTACTATCACCATCATTACCACCATCATCATCACCATCATCACTACTATCACCATCATGACCACCATTGTCATCACCATCATCACTACTATCACCATCATTGTTATCATTGTCATCACCATCATCCTACCATCATTATTATCAACATCAGCATCAGCATCATCACTACTATCACCATCATTACCATCAGCATCACTATCATCACTACTATCACCATCATTACCATCAGCATCATCACCATCATCACTACTATCACCATCATTACCACCATTGTCTTCGCCATCATCCTACCATCATTATCATCATTCCACCATAAAAACTAAAATTGTACATGCTACTTTTAATAATTTAACAATTTATTGGAATCGAATCGAAGACCCAGATATGAATCCACACACATATGGTCACTTGATTTTTGACAAAGAAGCCAAATCCATTCAATGGAAAAAGGATAGCATCTTCAACAAATGGTGCTGGTCTAACTGGAGGTCTATGTGTAAAAAAATGAAACTGGACCCATATTTGTCACCTTGCACAAAACTCAAATCCAAGTGGATTAAAGACCTCAACATAAAACCAGAGACACTAAGCCACTTAGAAGAAAAAGTGGGAAAGAGCCTGGAACATATTGGCACAGGAGACAACTTCCTGAACAGAACACCAACGGCCCAGGCCTTAATGTCAACCATTAATAAATGGGACCTCATGAGGCTGAGAAGCTTCTGTAAGGCAGGAGACACTGTCAAGAGAACAAAGCGACAGCCTACAGACTGGGAAAAAATCTTCACCAACCCTACATCTGACAAAGGTCTAATATCCAAAATATATAAAGAACTCAAGAAATTAAACACCACCAAACCGAATAACCCAATTGAGAAATGGGGCTTGGAACTAAACAGAGAATTCTCAACAGAGGAGTATCAAATGGCTGAGAAACACTTAAAGAAATGCTCAACCTCCTTAGTCATCAGGGAAATGCAAATCAAAACAACTCTGAGATTCCATCTTACACCCATCAGAATGGCTAAGATCAAAAATTCAAGCGACACCACATGCTGGCGAGGATGTGGGGAGAGAGGAACACTCCTTCATTGCTGGTGGGAATGCAAACTAGTACAGCCACTTTGGAAATCTATCTGGTGCTATCTCAGAAAAATGGGAATAGGGCTTCCTCAAGACCCAGCTATTCCACTCCTTGGAATATACCCAGAAGATGCTCCAGCACACAACAAGAAAATTTGCTCAACCACGTTCATAGCAGCCTTATTCATAATAGCCAGAACATGGAAACAGCCTAAGTGTCCCTCAGTAGAAGAGTGGATAAAGAAACTGTGGTACATATACACTATGGAATACTACTCAGCTATTAAAAACAAGGAATTCCCGAAATTTGTGGATAAATGGATTGAGCTAGAAATGATCATAATGAGTGAGTTAACCCAGAAGCAGAAAGAATCAAATGGTATATACTCACTTATATCTGCATACTAGCCCAAGGGGCATGTCCCACGAAAGCCTTCACTTACCAGGAAACTGGGACAGAGGGGAAGGCATCCTATTGGGACTCTAAATGAGAGACGCATGGGAGAACAGCAAAATAAAAGGATCCAGAGGGTCCTAGAAATCTACAAGTAGAACAATATGATAGGCAGATTTGGGCCCAGGGGTCCCGCTCAAACTAAGGCACCAGCCAAGGACAATACAGGAGGTAAACTTTAAACCCCTTCCCAGATCTAGCCAATGGTCAGAATATTCTCCACAGTTGAGTGGAGAGTGTGATACGACTTTCTCACGTACTCTGGTGCCTCACATTTGACCATGTCCCCTGGAGGGGGAGACCTGGTGGCACTCAGAGGAAGGACAGCAAGTAGCCAAGAAGAGACTTGATACCCTATGAGAATATATAGGGGGACGTAATCCCCCTCAGGAACAGTCATAGGGGAGGGGAATAATGGGAAAATGGGGGGGGGGGGAGGAATGGGAGGATACAAGGGATGGGATAAACATTGAGATGTAACAAGAATAAATTAATAAAAAAAAAACAAAAAACAAAAAAAAATAAATAAAAAATAATTTAACAATTTATTTATAACACATATTGTTTTTTGAAGCAATGCTTTATTCTAAGCACTTCCCAATTAAATAATTTCAGAAATGCTCTTTAAATGAGCAAGTAACAACTATTTTATGGACCATAATAATAATTTTGAATATCTTCCTACTATAAGTAAAAATTGGTGATATTGATAGTTATTTCCATTGAATACTTTTCACATTGAGAATTACTGAATAAAAGAGATAAACTATAAGTATATTTTAATGACAATTAACATATACTATGAAATTGTCTCCCAAACAGACATGCTCATGAGATGTGTGCTAATGCTTTTTTCATCACTATTAATAATTTTAATACATAAAGATGACTGTTCTACATAACTACTTTTATTTTGCTTTACTCTATTTTTATTTTTTTCTCAATTTAATTTCCTACTGGCACAGTAGTAAACACCCAATGAGTGGATCATTCCAGATGCTAAGGCTGGAAGATCATGTCAGAGGAAAAGCTAGGATAACTGTGAATTTTTGTTATAAAACAAAAAATAAATTCAATATTTTTGCTAATATATTTTTACTATTCCATTCCTTCTATATGTAAAATAAAATGGGTTAAATTAATATTTTAAGATACCTCAAATAAGGATTAGGATGCAGTTCAGCCAGTGAAGTACTTGCTGATCAAGGATGAGAATCACTTGTAATATCCGTGTTCTGATGTAGACAGTAGAATCCATGGTGCTTATTGGCCAGACAATCCAGCCAAACTGGCTAGTTCTGTGCATATGAGAATCCCTGTCTAAAACTTTCTTTTAAAGGTAACAACATGAACCAGAGAAATAATACCTATGCTTATCTTTTGCATACACATACATGTAAATATGCATGCATACATACCCACACACACAGACACATACCCTCAAACAGATCATTTTATATTCTTACTTCAGTTATATTTTATGGTCAGTAATTATGTTCAATATCATGGAACATTGCTTTGTGGCTTTCAATGAGCAAATATAATGTGACCATATTTACTTATTTACTATCTACCCTGATTATAACAGAGAATGTAAAGGTAAAATAAAAAATATTTTAGTTATCCATTAAATCTGAAATTTTATTAGCAGTTATGAGTAACTAATTAAAATAATACTACCCTTCTATGCATAATAAAACTCAGAAATTAGTAGCTGTGTTAACTTTTAATCTGAGAAACTAACTCTTCCAACAGTGTAGCTTAAAGCTCTGTACTGTACCCACCTTTAACTCTCTGCTTGCATTAGTTATTTTCTTGCTATGATAAAACACATGAGAAAAGCTACTTAAAAAGGAAAAGATTCACTCTCAGGTTTAGTCCATCCTATTAGCAACGTTTGCTTCAGGCACATAGTCATGTGCAGCACTTGTGCGGTGAGCAGTGAGAAAGCAGCATGCAGGTTTTCATCCACCCGACTGCCTTATATTTAGTCTTGGTTCTCAATATATTAGATGGTCTTTACAGACACTCAGAGGTCTGTCTCTGATGCAGTTCTGTAAGGTTGACATTGAAGATCAACCTTCCCATCATTAGTGTCTCTTTTGCTGTTGTTTCCCAGCTTTTCCTGTACCTCACTGTTTTACTTAAAAATAAACTTTCTGTTCACTAGACTTCTATGCTAAGGTGAGACTGGAATAATCAAAATAGGTTGTTGTTTTGTGTTTGATTTGTTGGTTCTTCTAAGTTTTTTGTCTGTTGCAAGCTTGGTAATGTAATCTCAGACTTGTGCTTTCAGGCAAGTATTCTTCCACTGAGTTAAGCCCCATCCCCTTAAGAGTACATAAATCCAAACAGAGCTGGAAAGGAAAACATTTGTAATTTGTGACAGGGTTAAATCTTCAAAGACTTGTTTAATGTAACACAGGTGACAAGCACTTTATGAGTGTGTGATTTCATCGTATGTTCTACCATCTGAAAACATGAATTTTGAGTCTGATAATTATGCCCATTTTAGTTTATACCTTTATAAAAGCTGCCATCTCTTCATTCTTCTATAGTCAAGAGGATATTCCTTAAGACAGATAGTAGCACCAGGCTAGAAAAAATGTTTCTTCTGATCTGTTTCTCACAGTATTCAAACTAGTCCAGAATCCTTTGCTAAGATTCCATCACAGAGTGTCACTGTTTTATCAACAACAGATATTTTCTATATTTCTGTAAGTTAAAATTCAGACAACTTGTCAAGAGTTGCTTATGATGAACCTAGTTTTAGTGTATAAATGGCCACCTACATCTCTACAGTCATCTTTATATTGGCCTTTTTTCATAAGGATGGATTTCATGTTACATTTTGTCCCTGTTTAATGATCTAATTTTAAATTAATCACATCACCATTATTTGGACTATATTTCTGACTATAGTCATAATTTGAAGTACCTAGGGTGAAGAGAACTTTACTTCATGAAAATATGGGGCACAACTGACCCCATAATAGGCCTTCATAATTCTTTAGTGCTCTTTTACTGAAATTCACATTTAAAAAGGCAAGCTACTCATCCGACAAGCTGAGAAAAGTGCTATCCATAGAGCCTTTGAACACTCATTAGCATAAAATAAGCTAATACATATTGAATCACTTAAGTATTATAATGAAGTTTTGTCTATATAGTCCAAGTTTAAATGATGGCCCTTAGTCCTGAGTGAGTTCTGCATCTTATCACTCAAATAAATCTATTATATAAATAGATTATACTACCAGTATTCTTATTTTTTTTATGCAAAGAGATTAGTGGGACCAGAAGATCGTTCTACATGCCTTCTTAACTAGTTCTAGAAAACACAGGTCTATCAAATGGAAAGCACTTCTCCAAAATTATGAATACTCTATTTTAATTAGGTTTGTGTTAAAATAGGGGTACACTATGCTTAGTCTCTGGGTTAAGGGTCTATATATAAGAAAAACTTTGATTTGTTTGTTTGTTTGAGACAGGGTTTTACTTTGTAGCTGTGACTTGCCTAATGCAACATAGCCCTAGATGGGCTCAAGTTCATGACAATCCACTTACTTTAGCCTACCATGGGTTAGAATTGTAGGTATTAACTACCTTTCCTGGGAAATTTATGTATTATTTTTAAAACCAGATAGACATTGAACAGGACATAATCTAGCTAGTTGTTTGAAGTCCAGATTTTTAAAAAATCCTATAAGCCATGAAGGAGGAAGAAAGGTACACACAAAGTAGGAAACAGAAGCAGAACCTGTGCTAAGAGTACATTCTCACAGTCCTCAAATAGCTCCTAGGGGTGGGAGGGTTGTTGTTGCTGTTCCCAGATTATAGGGCCAGTAAGCATGGTTACAGGGCCAGGGAGCCGCCACCTGTGAAAAGACTGAGGCTCTCTCTCTCAGTACCCTGACTCTCACTTCCTTCAGTACCAGAGCCAGATACCCAAACACATCCTAGTGTACAGAAACAGTCGATAGATCTGAAGGCTCAGCAGCTACTTGTAGCTCCACATATCATCAATCACAAAGGAGAGCTCATAAATCTTAGCTACCAAATATATTAATGACATCTGTAAAGCAAAACTATAACATATATTAAGAGGTATTCAATAGAACTTAGTTAGTGATTATATTCTATAATAAATCAGAGAGTTAGAGATTAAATTGCCCTATATTCGAAGCATCATCAGTTCTTTGGTTTATTTCACTCAAGTACCTGAAGGAAGATATCAGCATTTTATTTTACAAGGCCTCTCAATGCTTTGTATAAAGTTTGAATTCATTAAGGGAAATTAAAGTGTGCTATTAAAATTTATCTCACTCAAACCTTGGCTTTTAATTTAATCTTAATAATTTTTTAACCATTCCATTGGTCTGACAATTATCTGATAAAAAGGATTGCCATAAGAGTTGAGGACTAGCTACTGTTTTGCCCAGGAACATACTCTTTCTTTTCATTTTATTACAAAACATAACTTGTGCAAAAGCAGCCTGCCAATTTCAAGACATAATGATGGTTTTTCTGGAAGGAAACAATTAAGAACTGTGAGATTCATTCCATGACAACTACTGACACCACTGATAGAGGTGGTGAAAAACTCTAAAATCCCTTTCTAAACCTTTAAAATGTTTATAACTTTCAACCTGTATTTTAATGACTAAGAAGAAGAGATAAGCTTCAAGATTATTTTAAATACAGATTTTTTAATTTCACAATCTAAAAGAGCAAATAAAGCAGATAATGAAGGAAACAATCAATTACTCACAAAATTGACTCTTTAATCAGGCATTAAATGTATGATATTCATATTTTTAAATGAAAACAAAAGCTACTGAAGAATATTTTAATATTAAAATCTAAATTTCAAATGAATTACATGTAATTTGATTTCAACCAGTTAAGTAAGTGTACAAAGAAAAGTCATTTTCCCAAAAGTGTGGAGTATTCATTAAATTCTTCTGAGTGTCAAATAATGAAGAATTTTATTTGAACAATACAGAATGTTCACTGTAAAACAGCATAAATACTTTTGATTTTGCAAAATCGTTGAAGAGTCATCATTTTTCCTGATTTGAGAATGCCTTGAGGACTATAGTACTCTCTATTTTAATTTTTAAAAAATAATTATTTTCTTACATATACATTTACGTTATTATATATATATATATATATATATATATATATATATATATATATATATATATATATACACACACCAATAGACTACATAAAGCAAGAAGAACCACAAAACAACCAGGAATTATTTAAATGTTACATTCGTAGTGTTTTGCCTATTGTTATTTCGCAGCCTTGAAGAAATAATATTTCTTATTTTGGTGAGTCTAAAATTCTGAATGGAAATCAATAGCTGTCATATCTCATCTCTATCAACTTAAAACATCTATCTAGACGTAAAACCATTTTAACCCTTAAACAACTAAGCTTAATTGTAAAACTAAACTATCTGGTCTTCAACCCCATCAGATACTTGAGAAAGAATAAAATTAATTAGCTAAGTAAACCAGAAGTGCAGGTTAGCAGCTTCCAAAGTGAAACAAATAACAGAGAAAGTTTGAAGCCTGAATAGTCACCCAAAAGAACCTCGTTATGGAGATGGCTTCAAGTGTGTCAAACCAACCACTGGGCAAGATGTTCTTCTTTCAGCCACTGACAGAATTCTGCCTAAAAATGAGCAAGCCTGGATGCAGGCAGAGTCGATGGCCAAACTCTGGCAAGACAGGATAAGCAAGCCCTTAATAGTTCCTGCCTCACAAATATACATGTCAGATATTGGGCCAGAAGGCTGGAGATGATGCTCCAATGTTATAGAGAGTGTTGTCTCTGAGGAAAATGACTGTCAAATAAAGCAGTTTGCTGTTTCCATGCACTGGCAATTCTGCGGAATTCCCTCTGGGTACCAGTTGGAGCAGAGTGTAATATTTACCTAAGTTATTACAAAACACCAAAAAGTTTGGATAAAAAACTGGCTTAAAGTGTTTGACAACAACATGAAATTCTCCAACATACTGACAAATGTTTGAGACTTATTGGAGGTTTTCCACTTTGAATATATGTGATAGTTACTGTTAATGGTTCACTTCATGTCATCTAGAGTCACCTGGGAGATGGGCTTTGGGGTGTGCTCGTGGGAAACTATGCTCATTTCAGTGATTGAGGTGGGAAGACCCACCCACTGTTGGTGGGAAGACCCACCCACTGTTGGTGGGTAGACCCATCTCCTAGACAGGATTCAGGACTGTTGACGCATAGAAGGGAAGTGAAAAGCAGTGCACATTGATCATTTCGCTTCAGTTCCTGCCGTTTTGACTTCTATACTGTGATGTACCAGGATAAAAGTCTTTCTTCCTCAAATTGATTCATCAGAATATTTTCGACAGTAACAAGAAAAGAAACAGATATAATTATAACTTTTAATTTTTAATTTTAATTTCAGATAAACCACTCCCCATCATAATTATTTCTTATTAACGTTCCAGGAACTAATTAGATACAAATGGAAGCAGAAATAACTCCATTTAACTCCAGTAAACATTATGTTTTACAATGACCTTTTTTCATTCTCCATTTCAACACTCACTAAAAATACTGTTACAGAATGGCAGGGAGGGCAAGCACCATTCTTCAATTAATGATTTCCTCAAACAATAGCATGAGTTGATTGACACATAGCCTCTTATGT
This sequence comes from Acomys russatus, assembly GCF_903995435.1. Lineage (NCBI taxonomy): Eukaryota > Metazoa > Chordata > Mammalia > Rodentia > Muridae > Acomys > Acomys russatus. The sequence goes on along the minus strand of NC_067150.1, from coordinate 1,613,442 downwards.
GCAGCAGCCATGAGCCAAGGAAGGCATGGGCACTTGCCCTCTAACTCTCCGAAACCCAATATGCACCCCTGCATCCCCTGGGCTATTAAGGAAAATAGACAATTGGGGTTGGAGACTTTAGTGAAGCATTGGGGGTCAGGCGAAAAATAGCACATGATCTTCTGTCTTTATTTTCAGTAAATATCTCTAGATGGCTCTGGTACACAGTTTTGTGATGGGTGGTACCCAGATGAACAGCGTAGGAACTTGGAAAGTCCTGTCTTAATAAAGAGCTATATTTTAGCTTAATTGATACCAAGAGGTTTTTTTAAAGACATATTGTAGACAGATGGTGTTGCTTCTATGTAACTGCATGTTTTACTCTGCACACTTTTTCCTGGGATTATATTAGTCTGACTTTATATGTATGAACCCCTGTAGTTATCTGTTGTCATTTATCATTCTCATGTCTACTTCAGTAAAATGAAAATGGCTCAGTGCCAAAGTAATAAGTAATTTGAGTCACTTCACTAATCAACTGGACTTTATTTTCCACATAGTGGTTAACGATTGTTGACGGCCCAGGTCCACATTCCATCCACAGAGTCATATTTTGAGGAGTTTTAATTTGAGGCTTCAGAAAACATACATGTCAGAAGTGCTTATTCTCACATAGAGGGGTTAGTGTTGGCAATGTTTCACTTCTATTACTAAGTATAAAATTTTTATTCTGTAGCAGGCTTTTAATAAAATAATAATAAAAAAAACCCTTATGCCCATAAAAAGGAATTCACATCTAATGATCATTTAAAAGGAGCATTAAGGGTTCTTTTATTATGATGACTCAATGATTTTTTTGGATCAACAAATAATGAATATATAAAACCTGATGAGGTTTCAAATCATTTCAAGTTCCAAGTAGAGAGCAGCAGAAGTAAAAGCAAGACATAACAACTTAGAAAAGTTTGTATTATGTCCTGTGCTGACTAACATTGTCTGTTAGCCAGGCTAGCAACATACTTGGTGGTATGAGGACACTTATTTATTATTATTATTATTATTATTATTATTATTATTATTATTATTATTATCATCATCATCATCATCATCATCATCATCATCATCATTATCATTGTTGTTCTTCTTTTTCTTTGTCTTCTTCTCCTTCTTCTTCTTCTTCGTCTCCTTCTTCTTCTTCTTCTTCTTCTTCTTCTTCTTCTTCTTCTTCTTCTTCTTCTTCTTCTTCTCCTCCTCCTTCTTGCTTTTTAAGTTCAAAGGAGGGTGTTTGACTTCTTGGAAGAGGAGTTACAGAAAGTTGTTAGACATAATGTGAGTGCTAGGAATCAAACCCTAGGTCCTCTGAAAACTTTCCATGAAGTTCATTGAGAATGAGGTGTAAGAGTTATGTTGTAAAATATCCATTTGAATGGGGCAATTGATTCAACTTTCTCTGCATTTTGGCTAGTTGTAGCTTTCCCTAATGGACTTTGTCTGCTGCAGAAAGAAGTTTCTTTGATAAGCATAGCATTACAGTTATTTGTGAATACAAGGAGGAATATTTAGAATGCAGCTGGAAATTACAATGGTTAAGAAGATAGTAATACGTTAGATGCTAGGGTCTGTGAACTTGCCAGCCACACGCATTCTTCACTGAATGGGATACCTCTCATGCTTTCAGCCTTTCGTTATGTAACTATTATAGGTTCTAGGGTTTAGACTCAGGTCTTCACGCTTGTGCAGAAAAGCAGTTTACTGATGAAACCATCATCCCAGCTCCTGCATGCTTTAAACATAATGTAGTGTAGAAGCACTAGAAAAGGTACAGAGATCTAGTACAGGAAAGCAGTATACATGGATGTGGAAACCCTGAAGGTATTGTACTTGACTCCAGAAGCAGTAAGTCTATGCTAATAAAAGAATTATTGCTAATAGATGTAAACTTATGCTTCACTTGCCTATTTTATCTGACATAATCATGATTTTTGACAGTTATATTATTCCATAAATATGTGAATAATTTGTTTTTACCTTTCTAATTAAAAATTTTTTAATGGAACAGTTTTTCAATGCATGCAACCAGTATTTTGTAGGTTTATTCTTCATGAGATGAAATGTCAGAACTGACAAACCTTAAAAGAAGCAAAAGGCATCATTGTGCTCTCTAAAACCAGCTTATTTTTTAAGGTTGGTGAATTCAGACACTTCATCTCATGTGATTCTTTTATAGTTATTCATGTTTTCAACCATTTTGATTATTTCTGTTGTCTGTGTCTGGTGTGTGATGGAAGTTTATGCTGGGAACTTAAGGGACCAGGCATAGGATAAGAGTCTACTCACAGTAGTAATGGGTGAGCAAGCACAAAAGTGTGATTATATGTAGGAAATGCTGCTTTAGGTTTAACATGGGTGTTGCATTTTCTTCAGTTACTGCATAAGCACAGATTTACTGGATAGCCGGAATCAGAGTGGTCTTACTGATAGACATTTGCATTGTAGTTTATATAAAATAAGAAGGACATGATATATTAAAGAAGAAAAAGTTAATAAAGATTAAAAGTACAAGTGAATGTTATATCTTTTAGTATTAATATAAGGTTAACATAAAACTGATCAAAAAAAAAAAAAAAAGAAAGAAAAAACAGTTGGGGATTAGGCAGTTGGGAGAATGCCTGTGCAGCATGCTGAAAACACTGGGTTATCTAACTGAGGCTGGCAGACACTGCAGAATGACCATGAGGGTAGCCCAGGTTATCTGCCTTATCGTTAAAAATCAAAAGATTACTAATAAAGTTCATTTTAAATTTATTTAATGTGATTTTAATTAAAATACAAATAATGTATGCTTTATTTTGTCTTGACATTTTATCAATGTTTAAACTGCTTACAAAAAAATCTTACTTCCAATATTATTTTGTGTATCATACCACAAAATGAAAACTGGAGTTAAGTGAGTGAGAAACTTAAAGCATTTGACACATTTTAAAGGGACAATCTGAAAACTGGAAAGTAGAAGAATGTAATTAACTCTCAATTTCTACCTCAAGTGGAAGTGATAGTGAGACAGTTTTCCCTTTGGCTCTCATCGTCTTTCTGAAAATATAGTAGTAGATTAACCCCACAGACCAATAATCTTCCAAACCATGGGTTTTGGACAAGATTTATAGTGCTATACATGCCTTTTCTCCCATACAGTGTGCCTTGTATGTAACAAAGCATGTGGTTTACACAAGCAGCATCCCTCCCTCTATTGTACCTATGGCTATATCTTGCCATACTTCTCTCTAGTGTAGTTCACAGGACACACAGCTGGGAAAGACTTTTGATGGTCTCTGTACAGTAGGGACTGCATAAGACAGTCCAGCAAAATTAAAAAGTTAGCACTGGGTAGTCTATAGTTTCTGGGATGTACTATAAATTATGACATCTCACCTTCTGTAATTATTTACATTTATTCACTTTTAAAACATTTTACTTATTATTGTGTATATGTGATGTGTGTATGAAGTTGTGCTGTGTGAGCAGTACTATTTGTCTGAGTGTGTGTGTGTGTGTGTGTGTGTGCGTGCCCACCGCAACTTACAAAATAGGAGGTGTTGATAGGATTGTTAGTTATTCCACTGTCCTCTTCTGCTCACTCTGATGATTGCCATTTCAGGTGTGTAGAATAGAATCGCAACATAGTTTCATTTAAATTTATTTGATAGGTAGAGGTATTAAACTATGTTTGAGCCATTAATTAGTTATTTGTATTTCTTCTTTCAAAGTGTATCTGAGGAAACTTCATATTTATTTTTATTGAGTTTATGCAGGATACTTATACATATATCCAATTGCGACTAGGGAGTAAGCCTAAGGCTATTATCAAAATAGTCACAGCCTCAGTAACATGACTGAACCCAGGAACTAATCCTGGGACAACCTCTCCCTGTAGCTACAGAGATCTTATGCCATTTAAGACACTTGACATTCTTTCACTGTGGCTACAGATACTTTAAGACACTTGATGTGGGTGCTCTGTTTCTTGCAGACAAATATCAGTGAACATTGGAATTCAAAGCCTTGATACCCTATGAGCATATACAGGAGAGGATGGCCCCCTCAGTCACAGTCATAGGGGAGGGGAGTAGGAGGAAAGCAGGAGGGATGGAGGAATGGGAGGATACACAGGATGGGATAACAATTGAGATGTAATATGAATAAATTAATAAATATATATAACAAAGCCTTTTATTAACAAATATCTATCAATTCTACTAAGTTCAGTCAATATTTATTTTCTAATTGTAAAATATAAAAACATGGTGGAAAGAGAGGACATCATGTAATTCACTGTAGAGAACAAACTAATTTTCATTTAGTGTCTTTAGAAAAATATAATACAATACAAAAACGCAAGACTAATATGAAAAGGAAGAAGAAAACTGACTACAGAAGCTAAGACCTTAGGTTTAAACAGGATGTATGCATTAAAATACAAGTTCAAGGTTAGTCTCTAAAAGTGAAACTGCTAGGAAGAGTGAGAGGAAGAATCAAATTAGGAGTCTTGTTAAATATCTAGGATAAGGAAAAAAACAATTGAGAAGATTAACTCAAAGAACAATCACACACAGAGAGCTCTTGAATCTCAGAGATATGAAATTCAGGTTGAACGTCTATTAGGAGAGAAGATTTGAACTCACTCAGAACCTGAAGGATAAAGACAAGATAGTAAAAGCTTAAGAAAGGAGCATGGCACCAGATGCTTATCAGTTACAAATGCTCAACTGCAGACTAGTGAACAGCTTCTTGAATGCGAGGAAACATTCACAAGTTACAGAGCCATAACTCTAGTTTCAGGGAGATGACCCCCTTTTTGGATCTCTAAGGGAACATGCATTTATACGCACCTACTTACATACAAACACACACACACACACACACACACACACACAATCAAAACTAAAATAAAATTTTCTGTAAAAAAATAGAAGTTTATATATTAAAAGTAGAGAGACAGAATAATAAATACCATATCTTATAAAAATTAATATTAGTTTTAAAAATAGAATGAAATATTTTCTAGACAGAAACAATAAGACAGTATTATTAAATAACAGTTTGTCAATAGTAATCTTAAAATTGAGACATGATGTTGGTGGAGTTTGGAGAGGAATTTGGGAAGAGAAACATATTTGTATTATCACTGTAGTAGGTAACACTTCTTCTTTGCATACAATGAGATGAAATCATGTTCTATAAACTAGCCCAAATGTGTGCAGAACAGATTTGAGTTGAGGTATTTGCCTTCTGTAGATTTCTCTGAATTGAGACCTAATCCTAAAGTTAGTTATGATTCAGATAGTACTAGTGAAAAACTAATTGCATGTAGGTCAACATAAAACTATGAACACTGACTATTAGATGAAATCAATTAATTGTTAGATATAAGATGAAGGCATGTGGAGCATAATAAAGGGTTTGAATACTTCTTTTAAATATTCAGGGTGATACAGAGAGGAAATTAAAAATAGTTGTTTAAAAAACATGGCCAATTCTTAGGATCTATCAAATTTGAGTCCTGGAATATGAGACTTTTAACATCTAGAATTTTATTTTTACCTTAGGAACAGGGCTGAAGCAAAGAATAAATGAGGAAAGAAATTGCTTGTAATTATTGGATTTTTTTTCAAAATTACCTAAACAAGAAGACTTTTTTTTTTTTTTTACAAAAGCTACTTATGTACTTTAAATTTTAAAATTTTATTTATTGCATTTGTATGTGTGTGGTGGGTACCTACAAGTATGGACATTTTCATGTGTTTGGCTACACACTCACGCATAGATGTCTGTGTATGTGTCTGCCAGCACTTGCAAAGCCATGAAATTGACATTGGGTGTTTCCCTCCATCACATTCCAAGTTACATATTGATACCAAACATTACACTAGAACTCACCAATCCCAGCTGGACTAGCCAATTATCCTTGGTCCTCTTTATCTGTCCCCCCAGGGGTATGGATGCTGGTCACAGCTAAGACAAGACATCTGTTCTTCTGCAGGTTTAATGATCTGAACTGTGTTCCATACACTAGTGTGGAAACTGTTTTACCCACTGAGCCTGCTCCACAACTCTGTCTTTGCTGTCATTTTTGGTTTGGGCCAACTTGTATTTCTGCAGGGTAAAAAAAAAAATAATGAATTTATTGATTCACTTCAACAATTAAAGAATCTTTAAGTAGGTGAAACACTTTTTCTAACAAGAAAGATGTGCGTCTGTGTGTGTGTATATGTTTACGTGTGCATGTGTGTGTATGTGTGTGTATGTGTGTGTAACAACAATTTATGAAAAAGGAGGAAAAAAGGCATAAATTTGAAAGGGGCAGGGATAATATGGGAGGTTTGGAGAGAGCAAAGAGAAGGGAATATTATGTAATTATATTATAATCTCAAATAATAAATAATTAAAAATTATATAGTTGACAATGTGCAATTAATTGAACAAGCTTTTATTTAGCCAATGAAGTGATAATAGCCCATACCCTTACATAAATCATCTTATTTAAACCTTTTAAAATGTCTGTTTTACATATAAGAAAGCTAAGGATAAACTACTCTAATGCATTTATTTCCAAGAAGCAAACCTAGAAATTAGAACTACGTCTGGCTTTCTTTACACTATCTTGGAAAATAAAGGAAAAATTGTGTTGTCTAGAACATACGAAAGTATAGGCGCTGACACAGTCAGGATTGCAGTTGGCATTTGGAGATCTGAAACAGCAGGAAGTTAACAAGCTAACAGAAAAGAGTAATGAGGTCCAGGGTGACTCCAAATCTGATTTTATAAGTTTGATGTGCAAGAAGAAAGCATTCTTCTGAAAGTTGTCCCCTGACATTGATAGGTAGCTGTGTCACAGGCAAGAGCAACATCACACCACACCACATATACATGCACACACATACACAAATAAATACATAAATAAAAATTTAACTTCTAAAAAGTTATGTGTCCTGGTATAGGTAAGGATAATCTGCCAGCCAGGATGACCAAATCCCAATAAACAAATTAATAAACCTTTATGTATAAATGGAGAATGAAGAGGAAATAAAGGAGTTTCACTTCTTCACTAATTCTGAAGAAGAATTTTTAAAAAGAAGATATTATGTGACAAAACTAATGTTAGGTTTTAAAAAAAAGAGTGTCTCTGGTTTGCAGAAGGATGCCCTGATGAAAGAAAGTGATATAGCAATGAGCTAAGCATTCTAAGAAAGCTAGTGATGAAGGTGACTAAAAGAGTTCTCAGGATGAAACTTTCCTCTTCACTGAGAGTGGCAGAAGGTTCCTCTCTGTTCAGATGTCAGCATTAGTATGACACCCCTTTCTCACAGTCTCTCATGCTAAATTATCTTTTGCATTAGAGCCATAAGCCATACAGGGAAGACACATAAAATGACACCATTGACAACTATTATATGCAAACATGTTAACCAAAATGTATAAAGACAAATAATCCAAATATCATCACGACTTTATAAGGAAACTTTATCATTGATTTATGCTAAGCCCCCATCCTTGGAGATGACAAATGAAAAGAATAACTATTAAAAATATTCTGGGTGACTGTTCAGGCAGCAAACCATCTCTGTCACCTCATAATTTAGGAAGTTGTGTACTCAGGTTATGAATTTTCTTCCTTCTCAAGTCTCTGATGGGGTTGAAAACCAGATAGCTTAGTTTTACAATTAAGCTTAGTTGTTTAAAGGTTAACATGATTTTAGGTCTAGATAGATGCTTTAAGTTGATGATAAGATATTATGGATATTGATTTACATTCAAGATTTCAGACTCACCAAGACAGGATGTTTTTCTTCAAGTCTCTCAAATACAAATAGCCAAAACACTATGAACACTATGAATGTAACACACACACACACAAATATATATAATTCCTGATTATGTCATGGTTCTTCTTGATGTAGGTAGTTTATTGTATATATGTGCAATAACATAAACATATATGTAAAAATATTTAATAAAAATGTAAAACAATAAAAAATTGAAAAGATCCTCTCAATGTTTTATGTAATGTTTTCATCGATTTTGCTCAAGTATTTTTGTTTCTCTTATTTCAAGTCATGTAGCCCCAGCTACCCTTGAATTCTTTGTATAGGTGAATGTGGTCTTAAATTCCTGACCTTACTGCTTTCATCCTCCAAATATTAATATTTATAGACATGCTACAATAAACTTGTGAGTGCATGCATGAGTGTCTGTGGTTGGGTGGGGGGAGGTATTGGGGGAGGTATTTGTGTATGTGCGTGCTTGCGTTTGTGTGTGTGTGTGTTTGTGTGTGTCTTTGGAGGCTGAAGCTAGAGCCTCACACATGTTAGACAAGCTCCCTACTACTGCGCTGTGTCCTAGTCCTCTAGCATTGAAGTATGAAAATGTTCATACAATCAAGGTAAATGAAAAGTCCAATTAAAATATATTGGAAAATAATCATCATTATATTACAAAGATTATGACACTCCATCAATTTAGTAGCTAGATCTTATTTTTGGTGATCAGTAACAGAAATTCTCTGAATTTGTCTTTTCTATTAATATTTATTTTAGTCTGGCTGTATTCCAGGTAACCTATTTATTGAGACAAGTGTTGTTGCTTTCATTCAACTCACAACCTCCAGTGTAAAAGCAATGTGTAAATATATGTGGACGCGACTTAATGCCACTGGAAAAGTGTTTCTAATATCATATGTAAGCACAGGTGACAAGACTAATTCTGAGAAAGAGTTCAGGAGTTACAAAGGAGATCTGACCCCTGAGGATCCTCCTGGAGATCCTAGCAGTCACTACCATGAGGATGAATACCTGGCTGGAAACAGTTCCATCATTAGGGAGCCTTTACAAGAATATTGAGAATTTATTTTTGTGAAAACAACATGGAGAACCTTTTAAAGTTTTATATGATTGAACATCAAGATTATTCTAATGGATATGGCCTAATAGCTATTCATGTGGAAACACAACTTTCCTGAATATAGGTCACCTCATGAGAGACAAAGCCTGAGAATCATACTTAGAGTGTCTACTTATTTGTTAATCTTTGCTAATGGCTTAGAAGTTTAATGTGAAAGCAATAGTTTTTGGAATCACTAATATCCAGAGTCTTGACCATAGTAGATATGAAAATATGATAATATTTTCCTATTAGCTTTGCTAGAAATAGTAACATTATCTAACACACACGTCCATTTTAGTATTAGACAATATAAATATTATATGGTATGTGTTTATACCGTTACGCATAAAGCAATGCATTGAGTACCTAGAATGTGAGGAATTTTTCGATGCTATTGGAAATGTACAAAAACTAAAGTCCACATTTTAAGGAGATGTAAGTCAAGATATAGATTATAGTACATGGCTGCTAAGGAAGGTATCATGCACAAATTCACAGTTTTATCTGGAATATGAATGGCTGTGTGTCAGCAATCTGAAACCAGAAAAACAAATGGACTTGCAGAGTCTGAGGTCCTAGAGGGAATCAACGGCTAAATGGAGAGGACAGAGTGCATGGGAAAACATCTCAAGAAGAGATCCACCTGTGGGGGGTGATGGAGAGGACAGAGTGCATGGGAAAACATCTCAAGAAGAGGTCCACGAGACTGTGGGGGTGATGGAGAGGACAGAGTGCATGAGAAAGCATCTGAAGAAGAGATCCACGAGACTGTGGGGTGATGGAGAGGACAGAGTACATGAGGAAACATCTCAAGAAGAGATCCACGAGACTATGGGGTGATGGAGAGGACAGAGTACATGAGAAAACATCTCAAGAAGAGATCCACGAGATTGTGGGGGAGTGGTAAGAACTTAAAAAGAAGGTTAAGGAGCTATGATTTTTGCCCAGTGTTTGAATGTAATCAGAAAGATGACAAAATTTGACACATAAAATAAGTTAACATTGAATGTACATATTTCTGAGGCTTTCTTATAAGTAAGATACAATCCATAACTCTTAGTCAATGTCTACAGTTGTAGATACTAACTACCAAACTGTGTGTGTGTGTGTGTGTGTGTGTGTGTGTGTGTGTGTGTGTGTGTGTTCTTATATATTAGTGTTTGCTTGCCTTCCTTATTGGTTGGGAAGGTTTGCAGGAAAGGAAAGGATATCCTGAGACATGGGAGCCCAGGTACCACACAGCTCTGAGGTAGGACCGTGTCCAAGGGTATCCTGAGATGAGGCAGCCCATGAACTACACAGCTGTGGGAGGAGGCCTCCTAAGCAGAGACATTGCAGCTCCCCTGGGAGGGTCACCCCAACCCCTGAGGAACTGAGTAGATTTGGAGCCTGAACTCTGTTCCTTCTTCATTTCTTCTTTCTTCCTTCCTTTGTTCTCCTGATGACAGTCATAGCAGGCTGTAAATCTTTTAAAAGAGATTTACTGGAGGGACAAATCCCAGAGTGGCTGCCTCTGCTTCTAGAAGGAAAAAATATAGAACTGGACAAATAGAGCCTTTACATAGGGTTTTTAGGGAGAGGAGCTTTCTTTTTCTTTCTCTTTCTTTCTTTCTTTATTATTTTTTTTTTTGATCTTTTTTTATTTTCTTGAGCTTTGCTTTTTAAAATTTATTTTAACTTTTTAAAAATGTATATACTTTATTCAGATCACATCTCGATTTTTATACCTTTACTTGTATCTTCCCTGCCCCCCCCCCGCCTCCTTTCCTGTTTCACCCTTTCCCCTCCCCAAGGTTGTGACAGAAGGGGACCTTCATCCCCACCATTTGATCAAGACCTATCAGGTCTCATTTGGGTAGTCTGATTTCCCTTCCTCTGAGTGCCACCAGCCCTCCCCATTTAGGGGAAGTGGTCAAATGGGGGGGCAACAAAGTTCATGTCAGTACCCGCTCTCCACACAACTGTGGAGCATGTGCTGTCCATTGACTAGATCTGAATAGGGGGTCTAGGTTTACTGCATGCATTGTCCTTGGTTGATATTGTAGTTTGTGTGTAGAGGAACTTTCTAGAGCAGATATTTCCAGAGTGAGGATTGGTGTGATTTCAAGTCCTGAGCTTGGGAAACATTGGGAATTAGTGGGTTTTTGATTAGCCTTTTCAACTAAAATTAACATAAATTTGGGAGGGTTCCCACTGAGAGGTTGGGGATGGCTGCTGTGACATAGAGGCTGGAACTGCCAGTTTGACAGAGAGGTGTCAGGGAGGGGCCTATTAACTCATGCCCTAAGCAGTTTACTCAGACTTGATCTTTAAACTAAACAAAACAACTTCTCCTAGCTAAACTATGAATTTATACTAAGGGGTCAGATTTCTAGTTCTGGTCCCTGGTTGGCAGTATCAAAACGTAAAGCTCCCTGAATAGGAAGACTGGTTACTTTGTACATTGTTGCTCCTGCTGAGTTCCCTGCAGCAGCATCTACAACTGAGGCCTCAGCTGCTGCTGTTTTCACCGTGGCTTCAGCTTCTCAGTTTCTCCAGACCTCTGATCCCTGGTCCCAGGGCTGTGGAGACTTAACCTTAGCCATTCTGGAGGTGTTGCTGTCTAGTGGTGCAGAGAGGCCAGCAGCACTGCCTCCTTAAGGGACCACTGGGTCTGGCACCCAGGGAAGCCAAAGAGCTGGAAAGGAGTACCCAGGAAATGAGGTAGGGGGAGCCCAGAGGCAAGACTGATAGCAGATGGCCTAGCTGTTGTAACCCCTCAGCAAGGCCCTCAATGCTTTCCTACAAACTTTACAAAGTATGCAAAGTAAACAAAGGTAGTCTGCCAGGAAAAGCTGCCTTGATAGCCAACTATTATGATAAAGCTTAATTTATAAGTGATTAGCAGTAAGATAATAATAATGCTAATAAAACAAACTAATCACAGAAATGTACTATATAAAAGTGATTAAATATGGTTACCTTCCATTGACCTGAGATATATATTAACACTTTTGTGTTCAAATGTAACTGAAACTAAGAAGTAGAAATGAGAATTTTAAAAGTTCTTTTTTTTCTCATTTTAAAATTTTAATTTATTATAATTTATTCAGATTGCATCCAGAATGTTCTCCTCTTACTTGTATCTTCCAGTTCCCACCCTTCCTCTGTCTTCCACCCTTTTCCCCTCCCCTAGACCTCTGACAGAAGGGGACCTCCTCCCTCACTTACTAACTCAGCCTATCAAGACTCATCCGCATAGCCTGCTTTCCCTTTCTCTGTTGGTCTGATGACACAGAGAGTTCTTTATTTGTGTATTTTGAAGATTTCATCTACATTGGCACTATATTAAAAGTTTCTCTCTTCTGTGGAATAGCCACCAATTACTTCCAGTTGTTAGATAATTACAATGACCATAATGGACTTATTATATGATACCAGTGTGATTTTATTATCCTCCTAGGAAGTGTGGCAATCGTCTGAAAAGATAAGATAAGATGTCATAGGGTCTCAAATACAATTATTCCTGCAGGTGGAGAAACAAGTTTAGCTGTAATATTTTTGAGGTCTTTCTTTTTGTAATATGCAGAACACAAAAGAATCAATTGTATAAGTTTAATTTTGTTTAATGATGCCCCAAGGATCCAAACACTTGGTTGTCTCTCAAAATGAACAAGCAATTATAAAAGCACTTTCAATTAATTCATTCACATACAAATGGGCACTATTTGAGAGGTAATTTGCCAATATTCGAGAAAAAATTCAGAAAGAATATTGCTAATCACAAAGTACCTGTCCATAATTTGATTTACCAAATATTTCAACTTTCACACTTTTAAAAAAATAAAGAAAATATCTTCTTTTTCTTATGAGTGAACTTTTTAGGAATGTTTCTTGCTGTTTTTTTCCCCTTTGGTTACCATTCAGATACAGGCTTGGTTTAATAAATATAAAATCGTGACATAAACTAGTGTATTTCTTAGTCTTTATGCCAATAAAAAAAAAGAATTGCTTCAGTATTAGGAAGAATTAGGACATTGTGGAGCACCCTCAGCATTTTCTCCAACCCTTCTGAAGCATTGGTCTTATAGACTGTGCACTGCAGTAACCATCAAGCATTAGCTGTTTGACCAGTGTCCAGTAGAGCAGGTCTCCAGGAGTACAAAGTAACCACATCAATCTCATTTGAAAGTATTTAAAAAGAATGTCTCCAGTGACACATGACTCCTGAACTTTTACAAGAAACTTACTTCCTTCACATAACAAAAGCATCCTAGAAAGTCCATTGCGGCCACAAGGATGTGTAAAATATTTTACTGTACATATACATCTTGGTACTTTGCCCAGTAATCATTAAATTACATAAAAAAGAATAAAAGAATGGATGTTAGGAGACCATAGTTTATGGTTCATAATCTTTAACAAATGTTGCTCTAAATGTTTACCTATAAGTGTAAGACTGAGCTAGATGGTTTTTATTCCCATTTCATGTAAAGAATCTGAGCGTTTTATTATTCACATAGCAAGAGAAGAACCAAGATGGTACCCAACCTGCCTGGCTTTGATTCTAGACATGTAAGTCTTATCATTTATAGGGTTACATTGACCACAGAGAAAAGGGCTTGAGCCAAGTCAGGGTGGAGACTGCAAACAGCAGGACTTACAAGCAGGAATCCCAGGAGCTGAAAGTTAGGGACTTTTGGAAGTGGAAACCCTAGTACACACACAAAAAAATTGACTCATCATAATACCGACATAAAACTAATAGCTCTGCTTTTAACAGAGCAAAAGTGAAATATATTAAGAACTGCTAAATTTCCAATGATCACTGGATTTGAAAATTTTCCCTTTAGGGCATGATTTGTGTCAAAATAACCCCACTCTACATTAACATAACACTGAGAGATATTAATACATACCACCTATTAGTGCAATGATTTCTTTAATAAATATCATGTGTATGAAACATTTTAATGGAAATAAATACCATAGCTTATCTCCATCCAATAGGAAGCAATTCTTCTTATTTGCATGTGCAAACATGCCATATTCTGTCTTCAGGTGGACAGGAAATGAGTAGTCATTCAAGTGAACTTAAGTCATTTATCAAAATCAAGTGCCTTTACATCATCTGAATTTGTATTATTGTAATAATTTTCTGCATGGATGAAAATTGACAGCTGTTCATAAATCAGGCTGTGTGTATTAAGATAACTTTGAACATAAACCTGGATGTTTCTAAATGCGTTAATGGCAATTATTCATAACCACAATTCTTTATCTTAGAGAAAAAGGAAATCTCTTTATTAAATATAAAAAACAATTTATTAATTTATATGAATACTGATTATTATTCATTGACCCAGTCAAAAAGTAAATGTTTGTATTTTCAGGCTCTATATTCATCTTTTTAAAAATATTTTTTATTTTTACATATACATTATATTATTACACATATATAAAATATACTACACGGAGCAAGAAGTGCCACAAAACAATTAGGAATTATATTAATGTTACATTCATAGTGTTTTGGCTATTTGTATTGGGCAACCTTGAAGAAAACATATTTACTATCTTGGTGAGTCTAAAATTATGAATGTAAGTCAATATCTACCATATCTCATCTCTATCAACTTAAATTATCTATCTGGACCCAAAAACATCTTAACGCCTAAACAACTAAGCTTAATTGTAAAACCAAACTATATTCATCTTAAGTTACATTTGTACAATGTTTGTTTTCTATGAAAACTAGAAAACAGAAAAAGTAACATATTCTGCAATATCCATAACTATCAGGAAAATGCACATTAAAAGTCCTGAGAGGTTTAATCTTACCCAACACAGAGTGGAAAAGATCAAAACCAACAAGAAGTGACCAATGTTGGCATGAATATGGGTGTGGGGAAAGGAAACAGTTATTCACTCATGTGGGAAGTGAAAACTGGTGCAATCACTATGGAAATCAGAGTGGAGTTCCTCGCAAAGCTGGACATGGATTTACCACATGATCTATTGGGCATATCTCCATTCTCTAGAGAGACCTGATCAATCCTGTTCACTGATCCTCTATTCACAACATCCAGAAAATAATGAAAGTGCCATATTAGCCAATGAAAAGGTATCAGGTTATTTTAAAAATGAAATAATGAATTCACAAGTTAACTCATAGATTGCAAACAGTCATTCTAAGTGAGGTAATTCAAATCCCCAAATACAAAAGTTGCATGTTTTTTCTCATTTGTAAAATTTATCTTTGGCATTTCAGATACATGTGTTGCATTAGGAATTCCCATGGAGACAAGGAAATTATGAAGGGGCAGTGGGGAGGGGTTGTCAAGAGGAAGAGGTAGAAATCACTGGTATAAAGAAAATAATGGGACAGAAAGACTTAAACTGCAGTGGAAAGGACGGTGTCAAAGAGAAGGAAATATGACAATAAAACTCAATTGTGAACATATTAGAATCATTTGATTCCATCATGATCTCCTACTCTATGGTAATTTTCATACAGGTTCTCACATTGAACAAAATAAATTAGCCACTTAATGACCCTGGTTGTTCTGCCATTATAGCCCAATGTCCTCTTTCTCTCATCTTTTTATTTTCACAGTTCTAGTTCTTTTTTTACAACACTCTCTTTTTCCTGAACAAGCACAATAACCCTTTCTCTTGTAGAAGCCTCACATTTGTCTATATGGACGTCCAGTTGCCCATACTGCAGTTAAGACAATTTATAAATTACATATGTATATACACACACAGATAAATGCAGATACGAATTCATAAGCATGCATCATATCTATGCATACTTTTGTCTTTTAAAAATAAAACTATTTTCCATAGTTAAAAACTATATATTTTCCATGGGATGGCTTCAAAAATCCTTTCTCCATCACCATTCAGGACATAGAGTCAGGACTCTGTGCCTTTATTGATGTGGTTTTTCCTTAGTGTGAATCCTTTAAACAGTGAATTTAAATTAACAATAAAATATCATGCTTTATGACACATCTCAAGTTTCAGTTTTTCACAAGTTCTACATACTGCTATGACTTACATTTTCATACAAGATTTATTTCTCCATCACAGAAACTAATCTCAGGTTCTGTGTTTAGTTGTTGTCCTTCCAATTTTATTACAATAATCCCAGTAATCCTGAAGTGATTTTCAGTTTCTCCCACATTGGCTACCTCTCTACCAAATAGCAGAGCTCAGCAACCTGTGCACACCTGAGACCTTATATGGATAATCATATATGCCTACATATCCCAAGCACTGAGCTGCCTGATTGTTAAATTGGGGAGATACTAAATTCACAAGTGAATAAGTACTGTATTAAGATAACTTTGAACATAAACCTGGATGTTTCTAAATGCATTAATGGCAATTATTCATAATCACAATTCTTTATCTTAGAGAAAAAGGAAATCTCTTTATTAAATATAAAAAACAATTAAGTGGAGAAAAAGCTTTAGTAAGAATAAACAGTTAAATACCTTGCATAGAAATGGTGATCAATTATGCTGTCCCTTTGGCTTTGACAATATGCCAAGTAGTGTCCCAAATAGGAATCATGGAAATAATTTGATTTGGCCACAATATTTATTGGACAATGGGTGGAAGATAACCATTGACAAATTAAATATGTTTCATGACACTGATCAATTTCAATTCCATTCTTACAATAGTTATTTAGGAAATATCTTTAAAATGTTTATTGCAGGGCTTATGAAATGATTTAATGTGTAAATATTTGCCTCCTGGAGCATGACAACCTATGTTCGGATCCTGAGCAATTTCATAAGAGCCTCACATAGCTGTTGAGATATGTAACCCACTGCTGGAGGGCCAGAGACAGTTCGTCCTTGGAGTTGGCTTGTCATCCAGTGTAGATGACTTGATGATCTAGTCTCAGTGAGAGGCCTTATCTCCAAAACTGAGCTAGAGAGTGATAGAGGAAGATCCCCAGTGTTGGTCTCTGGCTTCCACAAGTGCATACATATGATGACATAGTCATTCATATTTCCACATGTACATACACATACACTCAAAAATGTATAAGAGAAGAAAAGAAAAATATTCCCATTCAAGAATCATATGTTCACTCTGGGGATTTAAATTGCACTTGTGGTTGTGTTTTGAGAAATACATCAGGTGATCAAGGTGGCCTAGTTTGTTTACTTTCATGCTTCAGGAAACGCTGCAGCAGCAGCTATATAGTTATCATGGACACAAAAACAGCTTTATCATGAATCCTGGTGTCTGAAGTCCTGACTCCTAAGAATGTTTTTAATTCCATATTGACATTTAGTATGAGAAAGCAGAAAACAGAATTTAACTGAGGGCAAACAAAGTGGTTATAGCTCATGAAAGTATTTTTAAAATCAATTACTGCAATTCATTTGTCACTTCACAAATGTATACAGTTAAAATTAATCGAATATTTGTTATTTATATTGAAAAGCATCATTTATCCCAACATAGTGATGCACACCTTTGATCCCAGCTTCTGGGAGGCAGAAGCAGGTGCATCTCTGTGTTTGAGGCCTGCCTGGTCTACAAAAGAAGAACAGCTACAGCTGTAACACAGAAAAACCCTGTGTCAAAAAACTGAAAAAAGTCATTGATTGTCACTGTACACATAAAACTGGCCTGGGAGCTACAAGAACAACAAAGGACAATATCAGCCCTTAGAAAACACAGTCAGGCCTTGCTTTTCTGTTTTAAGTTAGGAAGAAAACAATTTCTGTGATCTAATAAAAAATGAGCTTAACACTGTACATAACTTAACAAAGTATTACTATGAAAGTATAATAAAAAATAAGAAGCTATCATAGTCCATTTACTGATTCAAACTGAAGGCTGGTCTCCAACATTGCTAATGTGTCACTGTGAAGCTTGACCATACAGGCAAATCTACCTATCCTACCAGAAAAAAATATTCATTTCTAACATATATTGAGAACAGTTTTTACATACAGGGCTTAGCTCAACATTAATCTACTTTGATAATAATAGCAGCATGCTCAAAACTAAATTACTTACAGTTCTAGCGAATGTACACCTGTCATCTCACTACAAGCTTATCCTCATCTCCACAATTCAAATTCTCCTGGGATTGCTATAAAATAATAAATAAGTTAATCTACAGATTACTATAATTGGAAATTTAATCATTTTCTTATGTTTATTTCTTTTACTGATCTAAAACTACAAATATTTTATTGAGCCTGTGGCAATACCCATCAATAGTTTAATTTTATGATGGTCACATACACTATTATAACCAAATTGAGTTCTCTTAATTGAAATCAGTTTGGATAGCTCATTTCTCTAATTTAATAATTTAACATATTTTAATGTTCTTATAACATCTCTATACTTTTTGTTCTTTCAAAAAATCATTATATTTATGGAAATCAGGATCTGTGTTCTTTAATGTTGTTGGAACAGTCAATGCTACCTAAATCATCCTTACATGCTTAATCTTACTGCATTAGACTCACCTCAACCAGCAGGGTTTTAGAGATTGGAAAACAGTTTCTATGAGCCATGTACTGCCTCTTCTTTGAATATGTATGCATGCTTTTATATGTCAAGTGTTGTATTTTAAGTGTCTCAGGGGGAGACACCTACAAATGTCATCACCTGACACAGTGATAACAAACCAAAGAAAGAATTCCACCCAGATCTTCCTTAGTAAAGTAGTGAGTTTACTGAGGTTCTTTACAGTAGCATAGATGACAAAACACCTGCTGTACTGCTGTGAAGATCACACAATATAGGTGACAACACAAGAAAGCGACAGGCTTCAAGTTTCCTGTACAACTTTTAGGCAACTTGTCAGGTCCCCTCTACCCAACAATTGTTATTGCCTCTACGATCTTGTTGAGGGTTTTATGAATCTTATAGCACTCAGGACCTTCCTGAATTTTCCAAATTTTATGAGCCCCATTCCTCCCTCTAAGAAGGCAAGTTTCAAATAGGAGGAAACAGCTGTGCAGCACCAAGACACTCCTTTTCTTCACATCAAGTACAGATACTTGGTGTTTGTCTTCCCTCCTCAACTTCATTCTCTTAACCCTTCTCCAGCACAATGTGTCCACATAAGTGCCCCCAACTTATAACTCCTTATGAACTTAATATGCCTTACCTATCTCATTGTATAGGATGACCTACTTTGTCATTGTGCATTTAATTTGACAGTAGAATCTAAAGGATTACATGAAAGAAGTATAATGCTGTGTACTGAAAGCCTGGGGCACAGATGCCTGATTCCACTAGCTTACAAAACAATGAAAAAGTAAATATGAATACTTAAACCAGACCTGAACAATGCTAGCACCAATAGAAATTATACCACAAAAATGGAAAATCTCAAAGGGTCTCACCCACAGACAAAGAATTAATAGTTGCAGAGAGAGGGAGAGATAGTAGGGTGAGAGCCCTAGTATTTCTCAGTGTTGAGATTCCTAATTTGTTACCTAATAGAAGATTGTCAATCATGAAATTATACATACACATATAGACAACACTAAATGAACTTAGGGGGTTTCATTTGTATATACATTACTAGGGATATGTACAATAATAATACATCAAAAAGAGGTCATCAATTTAATGAGTGGAAAAAGCATAGGCAGGTTAGCCAAAATGAAAATGGGAAACACTAGATAGTTTAAGAAGACAAGGAGAGAAATGATGCAAATATATTTCAACTAAAACAATAATTACAAGCCTAATGATATTGAAACAAAGAATAAGGCATTTTATGCTACATTCTGAAGTCATGGCATGGACAGATTCCTATAAATATGTAAAGGAGAATGTTCCATGGCTCTGTGACTTGCAGACTGAAGTTGGCAATGAGTAAAGCCAGACTGAGCACCATGTTAACTTGATGCCATGAAGGAAGACTTTTCATTTGCAAAAATAGACATTAGTATTCTTTATTACTCATATTATAGGACTTGTGGAGTGCTTATATCCACTCACTAGGAATGGTATGAATTATGAAAAGGTGATGACTCATAATTTACCCCTCATTTTCTTTCACACTCATCTTCTAAAAAGGAACTCAATAGTATTTATTTGAAGTTCATTTCTTCTTAAAATTATTATAACTTTTAATTTAAATTCATATATTTTTTAATTTATTCATTTTACATTCTGGTCAGAGCAACCTCCCTTGTCTCCTCCCGGCCTCTCTCCCTCTCCTTTTTCATCCCCCTCCCCTAGTCCTTAGAAAACAGGAACCCTCCTTCCCTACTAATTGACCTCAGCCTAGCAACTCTTATGAGGACTTCCTGCATCCTTTTCCTCTGTGGCCTGGCAAGGTCACAAACCCAGAGAGAAGTGATTGAAGATCAGGTAACAGAGTCCATGGCAGAGACATCTCCTTCTCCTTTTGCTAGGGAACCCACATTGAGGCTGAGCTGCCTTTTGGCTACATCAGAACAGGGAGCCTATATTCTCTCGTGCAAGGTTCCTGGTTTGTGCATCAGTCTCCTCACCCACTAACCCCCAGACCCAGATTTATTGGCTCTGTTGGTATTCTTGTGGAGCTCCTGTCCCTCCTATATCCTTCTATGCCTCCCATCTTCAATAAGACACCCTGCTCTCTGCCCAAAATTTATCTGTGAGTCTCAGCATCTGCTTCAACCTCATGATGAGTGAAGTCTTTTAAAGGATATCTATTGTGGACTCCTGTCCTGTTCCCTCTCTTTAACCTCTTCCAGGGTCTATTGTATTTGCTCTTCTGAAAAAGAATAAAGCATCCCCTCCCTGGGGTCCACTTTCTTTAGGTCTTTGGATTATGGTATGGTTTTCCTGTATTATATGACTAATATCTGCTATAAGCATGTATATACTATATGTATCCCTCTGGGTCTGAGTTACTTCACTTAGAATGATCTTTTCCAGACCAATCAATTTGCAATGATGTCCATGTTTTTAATGGCTGAGTAGTATTCCATTGTGTAAATGTACCACAGTTTCTTTATCCATTCTTTGGTTGACGGATATCTGCATAATGATGCTATGAATATAGTTCAGCAAATGTCTTTGTATGGTGGATGATCTTTTGGGTATATGCCCAGGAGTGGTATAACTGGGTCTTGGGGTAGAGCTTTACCCAATTCTCTGAGAAACCCGAGATTGATTTCCAAACTGATTGTACAAGTTTGCATTCCCACCAGCAGTTGAAGAGTGTTCCTCTTTATCCACACCTTTGCCAGCATGTGCTGTCACTTGACTTTTTGATCTTATCCATTATGATACATGTAAGATGGAATCTCACAGTTGTTTTGATTTGCATTTCCCTGATGAGTAAGGATACTGAACATTTTTTAAGTGTTTCCAAGCAATTCACTATTCCTCTGTTGAGAATTCTCTGTGTAGCTCTGTACTCCATTTTTAAATTGGGTTGTTTTGTTTGTTGTTTTTTAAAGTTGTGGGTTCTCTATATAATTTGGATATTAGTCCTTTGTCAGATGTAAGATAGGTGAAGACCTTTTCTCAGTCTGTAGGCTGATTTTTTTTCTATTCACAGTATCCATGGCCTTACAGGAGCTTTTCAGTTTAAAGAAGTCCAAATTATTAATTATTGATCTTAGAGCCTGAAGTATTGGTGTTCTGTTCAGGAAGTTGTCTCTTCCGCCAATGAATTAAAGGCTCTCCCCCACTTTCTCTTCTTATAGATTTAGTGTATGTGGTGTTGTGTTGAGGTCCCTGATCCATTTGGACTTTAGTTTTGTGCAGAGTAGTTAATACAGATCTATTTCAATTTTTCTATATGTAGACATCCACTTAGATCTACACCATTTGTTGAGATGCTATCTTTTTTTCCATTGTTTGGTTTTAGCTTCCATATTAAAAAAATCAAGTGTTCATAGGTATATGGGTTTATTTCTGTGTCTTCAGTTTCATTGATCTACCAGTCTGCTTTTATGCCAATACCATGCACTTTTGATTACTGTTGCTCTTTAACACAACTTCATCAGGATGGAGATAACTCCAAAAGATCTTTTATTGTACAGGATTGTTTTAGTTATTTTTTTTCCATATGAAGTTGAGAATTGTTTTTTAAGGGGCTATAAAGAATTTTATTGGTATTTTGATGGGAATTGAATTGAATCTGTATATTGCTTTTGTTAAGGTGGCCATTTTTACTATGTTAACCATGAGCAAGGGAGATCCTTCCTTCTTCTGATATCTTCTTCAATTTCTTTCCTCAGAGACTTGAAGTTTTTTTTCCTATAAATCTTTCACTTGCTTCATTAGAGATATACCAGATGCTTTATGGATCTTTTTGTGGCCATTGTGAAGGGCATTGTTTCCCTACTTCCTTCTCAGCCTGTATACTGGAGGCCAACTTATTTTTTTTTTAGTTAATTTTGTATCTAGTCACTTTGCTAAAGGAAATTATCAGCTGTAGGAATTCCCTGGTAGAATGTTTGGTGTCACTTATGTATACTGTCATATCATCCAGGAATAGTGAAACTTTGACTTCTTCCTTTCCAATTGGTATCACCTACATTTCCTGTAATTGTCTTATTACTCTACCTAGAATCACATGTACTATTTTGAAGAGATCTGAAAAGAATGGGCAGCCTTGTTTTGTCTGTGATTTCAGTGGAAATGTTTTAGCTTAGTTTGATGTTGGCTCTCTTCTTGCTCTATATTGCTTTTACTATGTTTAGGTATGTACCATGTTTCCCTGCTCTCTCCAAGACTTTTAACATTCACAGGTGTTAGATTTTGTCTAATGATTTTCAGAATATAATGAAATGATTATCTGCTTTTTTTCTTTCAGTTTGTTTATATACTGTATTACACTGATGGATTTTTGTATATTAAGCCATATATGCAACCCTGTGATGAAGTGTACTTGATCATGGTGGATAATGCTTTTAATGTATTCTTGGACTTGTTTTGCAAGAATTTTATTTAGTATTTTGTGTCAATGTTCAGTAAAATTGGTCTGAGATTTTCTTTATTGGGTTTTTATGTGATTAAGGTATCAAGGTGACTGTGGCTGCATAGAATAAGTTTGGTAATTTTCTGCTTCTATTTTGTGAAATAGTATGAGGAGTATTGGTATTACTTATTCTTTGAAGGTCTGGTATAATTCTGTACTGAAACCATCTGGCTCTGGGCTTTGGTTGTTTGTTTGGGAGACATTTGATGACTGATTCTATTTCCATAGGGGATACCAGAATATTTAATTTATTTACCTGCTCTTGATTCAACTTTGGTAAGTGTAGTCTTTCAATAAAGCTGTCAATTTCATTTCACACACACATGTGTTATGTATACATATACATACATATAAATTTTTTGTTAATTGAATATTTATGATATATTGATTTTTTCAGGAAATTTTAAATCAAGTGTGTATTTTGCAAAAATAGATGTGTGTGAACATTCTTGTGAAAAGTGCTAGAGAAGCTAATTTTAAATTTTATTCAGTTGGACAAGTTTAGGTTTCTATAATAATAAGAAAAAGCCATTAGAAGATATATAATCCTATCTGCCAAGGATTACTTCCATGCTGCTTGGTTAGAAGAAAAAAATTGCACTAGGAAATAACAAAAGCTCCGTGGAGAAATACTGGGTGTAATAAAATTCAGCCACTAATAAAAATCAGGGGTCTTCCATTTTCCAGCAAATTAGAAACTACATATAGGTTGAACATGATTATTGTAGACTTTCAGTTCAGGTAGATGCACTGCTGCTGTGCCTATGCAGATTCATCAAAGGTGAATTATAACTGGGCATTAAAGTTTCAAGGAAAACCTACTAAGTTAATGAGAAGCATTCTAAGAAAATTGAAAGTTTTAAAGTATCAGTATGTGACAATATCAGACAAATCTTGCACTCCACATAAAATAAAAACTAAAAAACAAAACTTAGCAAATGCTTATTCAAGTATGAAGCTGGGATGTGAAAATGACAACCTCCACTTTTCCATTACATACATATAGCCGATGGTCAGCTCAGGCTTCCCGTGGGTCCACAGGTAAGGGAGCAGGAACTGCCTCTGACATGGACTCTGTTGCCTGCTTTTTAGACACCTCCCCCTGATGGAATTGCTCTGCTAGGCCACAGGGGAATGTAGTGGATATAAACATGTTTTTGTTTTGATCCAAATGTGGGATGGGAGCAGAGTAATTGTGAGAGAGTAGGTGATGTGTATTCACTTGGAGGTCAAACCACCTCTTATGGGGGCTTGTTTTTCACCAGCTGAAAAACATCTGAATACAGACTCTGAAAGGAAATTTTACACACACACACACACACACACACACAGAGAGAGAGAGAGAGAGAGAGAGAGAGAGAGAGAGAGAGAGAGAAAGAGAGGAGAGAGAGAGAGAGAGAACAGGTGGTGGGGCTTTTGGGGTCTTGTTACTATTCATCGCTGTACTTCAAGATGCTCTAAGAGAGAACCATTCCAGCATTGCTAATCTGCTGCAATCCTGCCAACTGTGCCAGGGGAATCTCTCCCAGGAACTGAATTCAATAAGGTCTACTTCTCCTATTCCCCTAAATCTCCTTTCTCTCCTATCTACGGTAGGTGGGTTGAAAGGGAGGTATAAGCACTTAAGGTACCCCAAATAAATTAGGCTTGGAAAAGTTGGAGACTACAAGGGAAGAGGAAGAACTCAGTCTTGATGCAAGTTGATTGGCTAGAGTAGGTGGTTAGGGGGGGCTCCCCTTTTCTGAGGAATAGAGGAGGGTGGAAGGGGAGAAAAAACTTCTAGGAGAGGAGAGAGGGGGTCTATAACCTTGATGTAAAGTGAATAAATAAATTAATTAATTTTAAAAAGTGAAGGTCTCAGTAGTACTAGGCCATCATCATAGCGATGGAAGCCATTGTCTCATCTTAGGCCTCTGATCTAAGGTCTCTGCCTCTGATATGGATGCTGTTACCTGCTTTTTGTTCACCTCCCCTGATGGAATTGCTCTGCCAAGCCACAGGGGAATGTAGTGGATACAAGCACATTTTTTTTGATCCTGTAAGGGAAGCACATGCTGGTGAGGATGTGGAGAAAGGGGAACACTCCTTCATTGCTGCTGTGAGTGCAAACTTGTAAAACTTGTTTGAAAATCAATCTGGTGCCTTCTCAGAAAATTGGTAATAGGGCTATCTCAAGACCCAGCTATTCCACTCCTTGGAATATACCCAAAATATGCTCCACCATATAACAAGGACATTTGTTCAACCATGTTCATAGCAGCCTTATTCATAATAACCAGAATCTGGAAACAATCTAGATGTCCCTCAGTTAAAGAATGGATACAGAAACTGTGGTACATTTACACTATGGAATATTACTCAGCTATTAAAAACAAAGAAGTCCTGAAGTTTGCAGGCAAATGAATAGAACTAGAAATGATCATTCTGAGTGAGTTAACCCATACCCAGAAAGATACACATGATTACTCACTTATAATTGGACACTAGCACAACAGGTATGTCCCCTGAAAGTCTTCACTTAGCAGGAGATTGGGATGGATCCTGGGACTTCAAACTCGGACTCTAGGTGAGAGAAGTACAGGCAAATGGGGAAATAAACGGATCCAGAGAGTCCTAGAAACCTACAAGAATATCATCAAGGCTGGCAGATCTGGACCAAGGGGAGTTTGCTCAAACTACTCTCCCAACCAAGGACAATGCAGGCAGTAAACCTATAACCCTAATCAGATCTAGCCAATGAACAGCACATTACACAATTGTGTGGAGAGTGGGGACTGACTATGACTTGAACACTGCTCCCCCTATTTGACCACTTCCCCTTGGTGGGGAGGCCTAGTGGCACTCTGGGGAAGGGTAAGCAGGCTACCAGGATGATACCTGATAGGCTGTGATCATATGGTGGGGAAGGAGGTCCCCTTCTGTCAGAGGTCTAGGGGAGGGGAATAGGGTGAAAGAGGGAGGGAGGGGGGAACGGGAAGATACAAATGAGGGGATAACAACTGAGATATAATCTGAATAAATTATTTAAATAAAAATTTTAAAAAGGGAGAAGACAGACTGATTGAGTCAGAGAGGTCAAGGATACCAGAAGAAAACCTACAGAATCAACTAACCTGTTCAAATAGGGGCTCACAGAGACTGAATCCCCAGGCAGAGAGTATGCATTGTGAAGGGTTTAGGCCCCCTACTCATATGTTCAGATGTACATCTTGCTCCTCATTGGGATCTGTAACAGCAGGAGGAGCAGGGCCTGTCTATGACTCTGTTGCCTGCCTTTGGATCTCTTTCCCCTAACTGGACAGCCTTGTCTAACCTTACTAAAACTTTATATGCAGGACAGGTTGATATCCATGGTAGGTCTCATTCTCTGAGTAGATATGGATTGGGACATAGGTGGAGGGATGGTGTGAGTGAGGGACTTGGAAGAGAGATACATTGCTTCAATTTGGATATAAAGTAAATAAATAAAATAATTAATAGTGAAAAAGTGAAGGTAAAGTTTCTGTGTGAAAGGAAATATCTGTATGGAGACCATTTTTTAAACACTAAAAAGGACCCTTAGACACTTTCAAAGTAGCTAAAAGACAGAGAATTCATCTTTGTAAAATTTCCAGCCTCGGCTGAAACTCAGGAAGGGTAGTTTTGGATAGAGTTCTACTTTCCAGTAATTAGGTACGAAATAATGATAACTTTCAGCAAACCCCTGTGAAAAATTCCTTCTTGTACTAGCACTTATTTATATGAATAAAAACTTCTATGTGATTTTGTGATCCCTTTTAATACTTCACTAAAATCTTCTACACATTTTGAATTCCATAAAATTTTAATTACTTAAACCTTCTGCTTATTAACATAGCAAAAGAATATATTTGGGAACAAAGGGACAGTTTACTATGCTAGCTGCCATCTAAAGAGTCCTCCCCTCCTTAGTTGATTTTTAATAGAAAAGTCTGGGGAAGCTGTCATGACTCAATACTTTAAAATTTTGCCTCAGTTGACTCTCCCCAACTCAAACTCACTTTAATGTATTAGATATCTTAAAGGTAATGTATTCAATAATCCTCAAACATAAGAGTCCCTGTCCAAGAAATATATTAGTAAACAAAGTAAAGATTGTTCCTTTTGAAATAAAATATAGCAGGAAAATATATGTTAGAAGCATTAGGGAAGAGTAGGTAAATGCTTACATATAACTATAATCACTTTATGCAAAATCTGATGGGACTAGAGAGCTGCTCAGCTGTAAAGAATACTTGCTGCTCTTGCAGATGCCTAGAGCACTACATGACAGGTCACAAATACCTAGAACTCCAGTGTCTGGGATTCCTTGCCACCTTTGACTTTGACAGACACTGTTTACACATTGTGTATATACTACATACAGGAAAATACTCATCCTCAGCATTAAGACTTGGCAGCTGCTGCCAAAAAATAGCCATGGAAGTGACCAGGAGACAACTATAATATTTTACTGAAGTATTGCTTGTGTTAAAGAGGAAAAGAGAGATACCAAATGCCTTTCCATCATTAGTGATTAAATAAGCGTCTATACATAAGCTATAGTAAAAAAGAAATAAGAGTACCTAAAGGTATGTATTTATGATAGAGTGTGAATGTATTTGTATATATACAAATACAAATACATTGGAAGATATTGGGAAATTTATATATATATATATATATATATATATATATATATATATATATATATATATGATTTGTGGTGGTGAGCTCATGATAGTGTATATTACTTCAATTAGAAACTAATAGCAAATGTGAAATGTAACAAGATGAGTCCATATAGAAGGAACAAGGCATAACTAACTTCTGAGATGTGGGTTGAGAGGAATTAGCCAGGCATGCATTTTTAGAATGATAGATCTAATTTAGGGAGGAAAGCAGCTGCTGTAAGTCTACTCTTATTCTCAGTAAACCCAGCCATACAAGCCCTTGCTTATTTTTTTGATATTTGCTCTCCTGATTTTTTTAACTTGGTAAATATTTCTATCAAAAACTTAACAGATATCACACATAACCTTCCAAGTAGTGCTAATTTGGAATTAAAGTTTCATATTTCATGATGCTTCTCTCATGTAGAAAAGCTCTTGTAGCTTTCTGACCATAGGAGATGTATGGGCAAGCACTCCATTAACATGGCATAAATGTAGAAGTAGAAGTATGAAAAGAGAAAGCTGAGCACAAAACCAAGGTACATTGGAAAGATAGAAATGTTCAAATGATTGCATATTTCTAGATGATGTGGGACATCATGACTTTATATAAAGTGAACTATTTTTTTCTTTGTAGATTGACTTAATCTCTATATTAATAGTTCATATATTCCACATGTTTCAATTAGATATTGTATTTAATGTTAAAATTCAATCTATCACTATATCATCTCCAATTTCTCCCCAACTCCCACTCTTTCTTCTAAAATTTATAGTCTCTCTCTCTCTCTCTCTCTCTCTCTCTCTCTCTCTCTCTCTCTCTCATACACACACACACACAGAGAGAGAGAGAGAGAGAGAGAGAGAGAGAGACAGAGAGAGAGAGACAGAGAGAGAGAGAGTTCTTATTTGTTAAGGAAAAGATTTTCTTTATACCAACAAAAGAAGATAAGTAAAAAAGTAGCCTTAATGCGATATTATTGTCAGCTGTACTATAGATAACCAATAACAAAATGGCATGATATTGGTATAGAAACTGATAGTTACATTAGTGGAATCAAATCAAAGACCCAGAAAGACCCACACACCCATGGATACTCAATTTTTTACAAAGAAGTCAAAACCATCAAATGGAAAAAAATATAATGTCTTTAAAAATGATTCTGGTCTGAATGGGTGTCTACTTGTCAAAAATGCAAATAGACCCTTATTTATCATCCTGCAGAAAACTAACATCCAAGTGGGCTAAAGATCTCCACTTAAAAGCAGACATACAAAAATCTGTTAGAAGAGAAAGTGGGAAAGAGCCTTGAGCTCATTAACACAGTAGAAACCTTCTTGAAAAGAACACCAATACCTCAGACTCTAAGATCAACAATTAATTAATCGGATCTCATGAAACTGAAAAGCTTCTTTAAGACAAAGGACACTGTCAGAACAAAACGATAGCCTACACACTGGGAAAATATCTTCAGCAACCCTACACCTGACAAAGGGCTAACATCCAAAATATATATGGAATTCAAGAAATTAAACACCACCAAACCAAATGACCCAATTAAGAAATGGGATTCAGAGGTAAGCAGAGAATTCTCAACAGAGGAATATTGAATGGCAGAGAAACACTTAAAGAAATGCTTAACATCCCTAGTCATCAGGGAAATGCAAATCAAAATGACTCTGGGATTCCATCTTACACAGTTCAGAATGGATAAGATCAAAACTCAAGTGACAGTACATGCTGGCAAGGATTTGGAGAAAGGGGAGTACTCTCAATTGCTGGTGGGAGTGAAAACTTGTTCAAAGACTTGGAAATCAATCTGGTGCTTTCTCAGAAACTTAGAAATAATTCTACCTCAAGACCCTGCCATACCACTCCTGGATATATACCTGAAAGCTGCCCCGCCATACTATAAGGACATTTGCTCAATTATGTTTATAGAAGCCTTATTTGTAATAGCCAGAATCTGGAAACAATGTAGATATCTTTCAACTGAAGAATGGATAAAGAATTTGTGGCATATTTGCACAAAGGAATACCACTCAGCTATTAAAAACAAGGAAGTCTTGAAATTTCCGAAGCAAATGAATGGAACTAGAAACAATCATCTTACACGAAGTAATGCAGACCCAGAAAGACATTCATGGTATACACTCTCTCATAAGTGGATATTAGCCATATAACACATGATAAAATCACTATAATACATAGACCTGAAGAAACTAAATAACAAGGAGGACCCTAGGGAGAATGCTTAATTATCATTCAGAAGGACAAGTAGAATAGACATTGGAAACAGTTGAAGAGAAGGAACAAGAACATAGCCTATTATAGAGGTCCTCTGAAAGACTCCACCCAGTAAAAGATCCAAGCAGATGCTGAGATACACAGCCAAACTTCAGAGTGGACCACAGAAAGTCCTATGGAAGGGCTAGAAGGACCTGGAGAGGACAGGAGCACCACAAGGAGATCAATACAGCCAACAAATCTGGGCAAAGGAGGCCAGTGCTGCAGAGACCAAAGCACCAATCAATGACCATGCATGGTCAGAACCTAGACCCTCTGTCCAGAGGTAGTAAACAGGGAGCACAATGTCCTTGCGAGTCCCCTAATATGGGAAGTAGGGACTACTTCTGACATGGACTCTGGACCCCACATATTGATCACTCCCCTCTTGTGGGGAGGCATTGGCAGGCCACAGAGGAAGAGCATACAGGCAGTCTGGTTGAGCCTTGATAGGCTGTGGTCAGATGTTAGGGGAAGAGGCCTCCCCTTTCTGAGGAATAGGTGAAGGAGGGCGAGATCATAAAGGAGGGAGAGTGGAGTTAGGAGGTAATGAGAGAAGGGAATACATTTGTGATTTAAATTGAACAAGTTAAAAATAAAGAAAAAGTAACTTAAAGTACAATTATGTTTTGTTATTTTAAAAGGAAAAGCCACTTAGTAAATTTCTAACTCTAAATCTTCCTTAGAAGAGTTGTGAAATTAATGCTGAAGCTATGAAACCTAAAGAGCAAAGCACATATGAAGTCCCTGAAACTAGTGTGTCATCTGGTAAGTTATGGAGATGGTCAGAATGCCCCCTTCAGACTTGTAACAATAACTGTTTAATGAGGCAAAAAATAGATAGATGCAACATTCTCTAATTCTCTGCTCTAGGGGACGTTTCTAATCTAAATGTGACTAATTAATTCACTATCAATTAGGAAAACCCTAAAAGAAGTTAATAAAAATACAATTTTCAAAAGAGATTAATAAATTAAAAGTACTTTGTTTATCTATTCCTTTATTCAACCAAAAGCAATCTCAAAATCTCAATCTAAAACTGAAAAAGAATCAAATATTGTCATGATCATGATATCTCTCTCTCTCTCTGTTTCTCTCTCTCTCTCTCTCTCTCTCTCTCTCTCTCTCTCTCTCTCTCTCTCTCTCTCTCTCTCTCTCTCTGGTTTAGTCCCCAAATTCTGAACTCTTTGATTTCCTATATATTTCACCCTTTGTATTACAAAAGCAGCACAGATATGCAAAATTCAGTATGAAATGAAGATAATATGTAACTGGAATGTTAAAGAAGGAAAGAAAGCTGCATGCAAATGTCTATGGAAAATATTTTGAGATTCAGGAGCATAATAACAAAGACCAAGAAAGCTAGAGTGAAAAGATATAACACTATTTTAGCTAATTTGATACTTCCATATAGTAAGTTTATATTAATTTCTTTCATTAAGACTGATTACAATACAGGTAACCTCCTGTAAGTGGTTTCATTTTCAGAGTAGAAATTTGGTTAACAATATTTTGTCTTTGGAAACAGTATAGCAAGAAAAATATGAGGGGACCTAAACATTATTTCAGTGGCAAAAGTAAAGAATTTAGATGAAATAAGGTGTTGGAGGAAGACGAGGTCAATTTGACAATAGAAGTCACACCTTTAGAATTAAGATTGCTGAAGCTGACACAGCAGTATCATCAGGGCAATCAAAGGGTGATTGGATAATGTTCTCATGTGGAAAGATTTTCTACTGAATTTCAACTTTAACAAACTTTTATTATAAAGACTCCTTAGCATTAGGAGCAGATGTTTATTATAGGCCATCTAAAGCTTTGAAAATTTGAAGAACTATTTGTTTTTATTCCTCTGGATGTAAAAAGGTATGGTTTCTGATATGTTTAAAAGAGGTGGGATTCACCATGTGTCTGAAAAGGACCCACAGTATGTCTGAAAAGGAGTAGGATTCCTGGTGTATCTGAAAAGAGGTGGACTCCTGGTGAGTCTGGACAAAGCTCTTTGTAATGAGGTATAACATATCTGATTGACCACCTGCCACCGGGGTTCTTAAAGAAGGGGAGGGGGCAGAGGTGGAAAGGAAGTGTGCTTCCCAATCACACCTGGGGGCTACTGTGTGCTTTCTAGAAATGACATACCTTTAAACATGAAAAGGATATGACACTGGGGTGAGTTGCTTAGCAAAAGATTCAATTTGCGAAGCACAAACATTACATAATTTTACATACAAACAATATTTTTAAGTTACATGAAAATATTACTAAATTTTAGGCAATTTCCATTTTAGGATCAAATTAGACATATATGAACATATAATAATGCTCATAAGTATAGAACGTGTGCAGAAATAAGTAAGTCGTAATTTTGCTTAACCTTTTGATTTTATGAGCACATCTGGAAATGAGTGGTTTTATATGATCAAAAGTATTTCAAGATGGTGTGTAGAGTTCAGTGTGTTCTATGAGAAGAGAGAAGCACTGTAAAATGTACTAAGGCAGGAAAACATACAGTTCCAAGAGAAAAATTAGCCCAGTGTAGGTAATACATAAAAGAGAAGAGGTAAAAGTCTAAAAGTCAATGTGGATAGATCATTAAAACCATGTAACTTGTATTGAAATATGCCCTACAAGGAAAAAGCAAAGGATTATTAAAACACAGTTACAAATGTCACATAAACTATCATGAATTTAAAAATGAACTGCTTGTGATACTGATCATGAACAGACAATAAAACACATGAATACTAAACTAAGGAATAAAGCTGAAACTGCCCATAATATTCATTTGATAGTGAGGACAGGACTCAAAAAGACAACACTGCTGCTAAGACATGATGTGAAAGACTCCATGAAAAGTCTTGTAAGCTTGTCTCCGGAAATCTAGTTTGTCAGGTAGATAATTTTAAGGAATAATATTACAGTAGAAGAACATGAGGGCCAGTGAGTGAAAGAGTGGTTTGCATGATGAAGATAGGGGGAGTCTGTTTTGATTACATTCATTAAAAGATTATCATTTAGGAAGGTATGTTTTGTGATGACAGGATTAAATGAGTCAAAGATTATCTATCACTCTGGCTGAAGGGTTGCAAAGCAGAAGTAGCACTTGATAGAACTGTAATTGAGGGAAAAACAAAAAATTTATTAGAAGGTTAGCTCCTTTTGTGTTTAGGATATGATATACCTTAGTTAGGGATTCTATTGCTGTGAAGAGACATCATGATCACAGCAAATCTTATAAAGAGGGCCTGCTTACAGGTATAAAGGTTTAGTTCATTGTCTTCGTGGTGGGAAGCATCATGGCACACAGGCAGACATGATGCTGGAGAGGTAGCTGGGAGCTCTACATCTGGATTTTCAAGGAAAAGGAAGGGAAAGTGCCATTGGGCCTGACTTGAGCACTTAAGACCACAAAGCCCATGCCAGTGATCCAAATCCTTAACCAAGGACCCAGAACTCCAATAGGGCCACACCTTCTAATTGTGCCGTTCATTATGAGCCTGTGAGGTCCATTTTCACTGAAATCCCCACAGTATGAAATTGCTTAGTGGCCTTTGTCTAAACTCAGGATAAATGTTAACTCCTTTTACACTACTAAAAACAGTAAGGAAGTCTGGTCCACCGAATGCTCTGTGCATAAATCGATGTGGCATCTGAAATTTGTTCTACTAAAAAACTGCATTGAGCATAGCTAGATAAACAGAACTGGAAAAGATCATGCCTCAATTTGCAGCTTTTCTTCAACTACCAGAAATACATGTTCATCTTCTAAAATCCAAAGGATTATACTTAAGTTGAACTGAAAACTTTAGGAAACAACACCTATGTATATATGCCTGTAAATACTAGCCTTGCAGAACTCTTTTCGGTTCTCGGGCATTTGAGAATTGTTTTGTTTTGTACATTACTTTTGACAGGCCCAATCGCAGAGTTTTATTTCCTCCTATTTTCCAACCTATTGCAACCAATTCTCTCACATGCTGCTGCGGAGTCTGCCAGTCATTATCCCAGAGTGGAGCTTACCCCTGCTTACTTTGATTGAATCTGCCTTCTGCCTTCTGCTAAAGTTTGTATCACAGTATGTCTAAGGCTAGAGTGGAGCAACTGTGACTGTTCCCGACCCGCGGGTTCAGTTATTCCTGGAGTGGCGAGGAGGGTCGCGACCTGTGAATAAAGAATTGGGCGAAAGAGAGGCACGAGCCCAGGAAAACTTTGCTTATTGAGGGCCGTTTATTGTAAGGGGGTATCCAAATTTAAAGTAAGTTTCTGAAAGGGTGGGGGTAGGAAGGAATGCAGTGGAAAGTTACAAAATCTTCTGGGCCAGGCCCAAGGACAGCAGGTGTGGAGTGGGGCGATTATACAGAAGTCCCGATACACCGAATGTTCTCTTTCTCAAGGTCAGGCTGGATCTTTGTGGTTGCCAGGCAGAATAATTATCTCAAGTATGCAGACAGCTGTGGCTTTCAGCCAGCAGGGCCTCTCAGCCACTGGGGCAGGTCAGGCAAGGTCCTATGGCTCCTGACATGTGACCTTCTTGCTACTCATAGTGTTTATTATTTTGGAAAAATAAAGTGTTGCTATTTTTATTTTCGATTTTTCTAGACAATATTACTAAACTGTTTCTTTCCTAACTTGTAAGGAACAGATTTATCACTGCTTAGGGAGCATTGTTTAAATTATATCCTTTATTCTTCATAATCATATTTGGTTTTGTTACTGAATAGGTGTTTTTGACATAAAGTGGGAATTTTGTTTTCTCTTTTTTTCTTCTCTACTGAGCTCTTGACTGGATAATGTTCGTTTAATGAGGAGTCTAGAATCGGAATTCCAAAGGCTTGAATATTCAAACTAATTTCATCCAAGTAATAATATCTGAATACCTCAATATGACATATTCAACCTTGCATCTAACGTGTATCCCTTTTTTAAAAAGCCCTTGGTAAATCCAACTGTACTGTGGATACAGAGGAGAGGATGCTCTGAAATGTCACAGAAGACAGGATCCTGGCATTTTGCCTACCCTGAAGAAAGCTCATAATTTCCACAAGGAACCAAGCTGCCAGTCACATCTGACGTTTTATGTTGATTGTCTCCATTGCCTAGTTAATTGGACACTACCTGTTCATTTTTCCCCAACTCTATAGGGTTAGTGTTGCTCATACTTGGAGTTTTCAAAGTACTGCTTTCCAAATCTCCTCCTAACCATGAGGACTCTTTGAAGACTCTGCCTTAGCTTGTGATTTTGCCCACGAATGAGTCTTCTCCCCCTACACTGACTTGCTTTTATCCACCACTGTAGAGGCACCATGAAGACAGAGTAAGATTTTATTGTATCTTAAGCCTTATATTCACAAGGAGCCTAAAAACAGCACTCAGTAAACATCTGTCAGGTAGAGTTAACTGTTTAGCATAAATGTAGAAATAAAATGAAGTTCTGCTGTACATAGACATTGTATTCTGTGAGTTCCTTCAATGTAGTTCTGTGTGCAGTAAAATAAAATTTGTTGCTTTAAGACCCTTGACGTTTAATAACAGCAAGCATGTAATAATGTGAGTACAGATAAATTATGAATGTCATATAACTGGTACATATAATTTCTTATTAAATTTTAGTTAATCAAAATATTTGCATCCAAAAAAGATTTTCAAAGTTTATTCTATTATGTTAAAAGTACATACCTGGAAAATTAATAATAAAATATTTATACTAACATATTTTATGTCCTGAACTAGGTATTCTTCATATTTAATAGCATTCTAGGTACTTTATTTTGTAAGGGAAAACCTTAAAGCACTGTGAAGTTGATAGGGAGATGATATGAAATGGCCTTCGGTATAGTTCTTTTCCTCTGTGTGGGATGCTATATACTTTTGTGGGGACTTTTGTTGCTGGGTTTTATTTCTTTGTTTCTTTGTTTTGATTTTTCAAGACAGGGTTTCTCTGTATAGCCTTTGCTGTCTAGGACTCGATTTGGAGATCAGGCTGGCCTCAAAGTCACAAAGATTTGCCTGCCTCTGCCTCCCTGAGTGCTTGGATTACAGGTGTGCACTACTGTCCATGGTGCAATATACTTTTAAAGAGCTATGGTATAGCTTTGTGAAACACACACTCACTCGCCACTATAGTCTACAGATTTAGACTTTAAAGTTGAGTACAAGGGAAATTAGTGAAGAAATCCTAGGCATAAGTAAGTCTAGAGAGGCCATTGGTTATTTTGAGAGGTGGGAGAGAGAGCAAAAGACCAGGCTTAAGAAGTGCATAATTTAGAAGGGAGAATGCTCAAAGGTGCAGGAGCCTGTGTGAAATGTTTACCAGCTTAGACTCTTGCAACGAGATGATCTGAACTGTGAAGAGTGAAAACACCTCTGCTTGTT
The DNA here is from genome assembly GCF_903995435.1 of Acomys russatus. Lineage (NCBI taxonomy): Eukaryota > Metazoa > Chordata > Mammalia > Rodentia > Muridae > Acomys > Acomys russatus. Next base: position 1,577,234 of record NC_067150.1, on the reverse strand, counting down.
GTTCATTCATCCATTCACTGATTAATATAGATTTCATTTATTTCCCCCTGTGGCAATAACATGGATAGAAACTGAGAGAATGGAGAAAGGTTTGATGCAGTTGTGGAAAGAGTAAATGTATTTCAAACTCAGAAGTTTCTCTGTGCCTCTCATCTACCAACATATTGTGCTGGAAATAAGGAAAATTTGTGTAAAGTTTCTGTTCACTATGCTGCTGATTTTACACCTAACAGCTATTTTTCATTTGTCATTATTATCAATAATATGTGCAAACAAATGAAGTTTTTAATGACTTCTAGATGCTTGAAATATAATTTGATTATGTTAATGTTAAATGACTAATGGAAAACTATTAATGTGGCATATAATTAATGTAGTAAGTCTGCAAAATTGTAATTTTAGCATCAGGATAGTTGTCAAAGAGGGGGAGATATTTTTGCAAAAAATGTAGTGTGTGACATCTCTTGATTCCTTTGAGGTTATCTGTATGCATAAGCAAGCCTCAGATGAAAAGAGTAGTCTTGTAGCTGCAAGTGAACCAAGGGGAAGTTAGAAGTCATTGTAATTTGCCTGGCCATTCACTAACACTCATATTTGCATCTGTTTCCCTAGTAACATGGGCCTGATTCACAATAAGACACAAGGGGACATTTCAATTAAGTAAACATGGAAGTAATTTTGGCCTCATGTATACAGCAAGGGAACCAAAGAAAATTACCTTTGTGTAATCTATCGGGAAAGCAAAGACGATGGATGCATCATATTTGCTTGAAAATGATGACAGCACTATGCACACAGCATATTGTTGTCTCATATTTGATGATGATAGTAGACACTAATTATGATCCACGTGCAGGTGCAACTGAAAACCCTATTTATCAACAAAGCTTCCTTGCCACACATGCTGTAAGGATTCTTTAGCTTGCAGCTGCGACTGCTATTCATAGACAAACTGATTTTTGGGAGGCAGGCATTTAGCTGGGAAGTCAGTAGTAAATCTTTGTACAAAAAACTACCAATTTCCTGAACTTGCTGTCATTCTGTTCACCTGGGCTGATAACCCCAACTTCCTTCAAATAGATCATGTGATTCGGGAGTACATCCAGGTGCTGTTCAATTCTTCCTATCTCTGTGGTATTACTCATTAAGTGCTGCAAGGGCAAGTTTTTCTTTCGTCGATACCATTTGTGTGCTGAGCACTTTTGTTCTCTTCACTCAGTAAAACACATGGAAAGTGCTTATTGGAGGATTATGGTTAAGCTACACACCAAACAAAGGGCAGGGAAAAAAAAAAAGAAGACACAACCTTTCCCAGGACTGTCTATATACACCAAAGGTGCTCTTTAATCTTAAAGACAGCCTTTCACATTACCTAGAAAGCCAGCTATGCTTTCTAGGCCTTCAATAAAACTAAGCATAAGTACACACTTGGGACTGTCCATTTTCTATGTCCGTGGAGATGGGTGACCCCTTAGTGACATTTTTTGCTTCACTTTCTAGGTATTTTGTTTTGCCTTTTCCCCCACAATCTCCTTATGTGAGACGAAATACCGTTAACTTTTTATTCACATCAGTGCCTTCTTTTTCTCTTTTTTACTTCCTGTATAAAGTGAAGGTAGCTTAATAACAGTGACTTTAAAAAAAAAAATATTTACCTTACTAAGCCTTGCTGAGGAGCTGATCAGACCTTGCACTTTTTGGCAACTCTGTCCGAAATGGTTCATGGTATTCACATGGCACTGTCCCTCAGCCTTTACTTGGCTCAAACATCCTGTTATCAAAGAGGCTTTCCTGAACTACCATACTCACTAACCACTCAATCACACCTCTCACAAACTCTTTTGCAATTTGAAACTCTGTCTCTGTCTCTACCTCTGTCTCTGTCGCTCTCTCTCTCTCTCTCTCTCTCTCTCTTATTAATTATTCACATTACATCCCAGTCATAGCTCCCTCCTTCCTCTCTTCCCAGCCCCCACCCTCCCTGTTTCCCCTATCACCCCTCCTCTCATAGAAGGCGAGCCCCTCCTATCCACTTACTCCAGCATATCAAATTGCATCACAGCCCAGTGCATCTTCTTCTCCTGTAACGTGGGGAAGCAGCCTCACCAGGGGAAAATGATTGAAGAGCAGGCAACAGAGGTCATGTCAGGTAGCCCCCATTTCCTTAAGTAGGGGAACCATATAAGGATGGAGCTGCCCATCAGTTACATTTGTGTACAGGGCCTAGGTCCAGCCTATGCATGGTCCTTGGTTGGAGCTTCAGTCTCTACAGGTCACCTTAGGCCTTGGTTTATTGGCTTTTTTGTTCTTCTGGATCTCTATGTCTTTCTACTCTTCCCTCCACTTTCCCACAAGACTCCCTCACCTCAGATTTTTAATAATTATTGATATTTCTTTCATTTTCCAATTTCTAATGCTTCTTTGGATATTGACAATATTTATCACTGTCTAGCTTGCTTATTTGCTGATCATCTATCTTCAGGATGTCAGGAATTTGGTCTATTTCATTCAATATTTTATTTCCATTGCCTAGATAATTGCATAGAAACTTGTAAGATATGCAATAAATATTTGTGAAATATATTAATGAATGAAAATTCTATATAAATTGTATTCTTTCTAACAATACACAGAGATTTTATATTTCATTTTTGTTTCATTATGTTTCATGTTTCATATTGCTGTTATATGACAAGTGTACCTTCTAGTGGGACTGTCACCATTTCTAGGACTGTGTAAAAACTCACAGTTAACAGAAACATTTTTGGTAAGATTTTCTTCATATGATGCATTTATTAAATAACTGCAGGAAAAAGGCACTGTAAGTCAGCTCATCTCTGGTGTGACACTTGAATTTTAGAGAAATTAACATATTCCCAAATTCTAGCATACCATCCTCTTTTACTTTAATTATTGTGACAATTGCTTTGGCAATTGAGAGCTAATTCCAGACACATCTTGCTAAGCCAGAATAGATCACTCCTATTAGTGGTTAAAGTCCCATGTGGTCCAATTACTTTCCTCAGTATTGAAACCTCACCACCAACAAAAGTGCTCAAATCTCAGGTGTGTGTTAGTTGGACAGATGCTGGCAAATTTTCAATGAATCTGTCTATTCCTGAATAGATTCTCTGTCTTACTTTTCCTTCATTTGTCAACAGATGTCTATATACTTGTGATGCCTGACAATTTTCTAGACATTCGAGCCAGAAGCTGGATATTGTCTGGACTTTTCTCTTATATTTTTTAAAATATAATCCTTCAACATACTAAGGCAATTTTCCTTGTTCACCTCACCAATATAATCTTACTCTGAGCACATCAACTATTCTACAAACTAAGTGTATTTACTCCTCATTGCATTTCGAGCCTCAAGCTCTGTTTCTTCCAAAAACATTTACCTCTAGTCTTGCAAAGAACTACAAGTGTATGTGTGTACTATTTAATGTTGAATTGAAGCTAAATTCTTCAGTGGGGCATACATAAAGTGTAGCATTTTATTCTTTATCCATTTGAGTTCTGAGTTACCTGGGAGGTTATGCTATTCTTGGCTCTGGACTCAATTTTTGTTTTTTCCAGGGCAAGGTAAAGTTTATCTCCCAATTTGACATACATTTAGTTGAATGTAACTCATACCAAGTGTTTTACTGAACCCATATATGAATAAGCACCAGTCGTCTCTTCTATTAATCATACTATTATTACTCTGACCACAGGTTTTATGACCTAAGCTACACCAGTTTGTTTAACTTTCTTTATACCCTGAGTCTGTCTTCCATGCTTAAGAGTGTGCTTGTTCAGATATCTCTGTTGGATAAGTAAGTCCTTGATTGCAATTGGAAGTGTATATACATGTCAGGGGTTGGTACTCAATATGATTATCATCATACCCATCTCTTTTGAAACCATATTCAATGGACAGGACATTCTCCAGAGTTGAGTGGAGAGTGGGGTCTGACTTTCACACGAACTCTGGTGCCCCATATTTGACCATGTCCCCTGGATGGGGAGGCCTGGTGGCACTCAGAGGAAGGATAGCAGGCTACCAAGAAGAGACATGATACCATATGAGCATATACAGGGGGAGGAGGTCCCCCTTAGTCACAGTCATAGGGAAGAGGAGTAAGGGGAAAATAGGAAGGATGAGAAATGGGAGGATACAAGGGATGGGATAACCATTGAGATGTAATATGAATAAATTAATAAAATATATTTTAAAAAAGAAACCATATTCATGAGATTCAGAATGCTCAATACAATCACAGAGTTTTATGATAAGCAACTGAATAACATCAGAATATGTCAATATTTCATACCAAGGCATGCTGGTCAAGAATTCAGTTCCATTGGAGAATAATATAATTCTCATGTGTTTGTATGTATCCATGTTTGTGTGTGAACTTCAAGGTTTTATTTCAGGTATTTGTTATTACATTCATCAAGTGTGAATCAAATATAATTTTAACCTTCTCAAATATAATTAAAAAATGTATGTAAATCAGTGATGAAGGCTGCCCCTTTCCCTAGCATTTGACCAGAAAAGTGCTACTTGTGTAATATGTGACTGAAACACAAAATGAAATTCATAACATAATACACATTTAGAACTGATACTACAAAATTTAATATAGTTTACTTACATAGTGTCCTAGTTTCATTTCTGTTTCTGTGGTGAAACACCATGACAGAAAGCAACTTTAAGGGAAGAAGGGTTTATCTGGCTGCATTTCCAACTTGCAGTCTATCATTGTGGTGAAACAAAAACAGGAACTTAAGCAGCTATTTACAAGCACAATCAAAAGTAGAGAGCAATGGATGTACATAATATGACTGTACTCACCGTCCTTCTACACAGCAGATGACCCAGTCTGTGAAATGGTTCCATGCAGGTCCCTCCAGGCATATAGTTCTGGAAGAGGTTGGACACTGCTACAGGGTATAAAGACAGAGCTAAAAGACAGCTACACCCCCAGATGATCTGATCTCCCTGGGGTCTTGACTACAAAGCCACAGGAAGGACAGGCAGCTGGGATCAACTTACACAACCTGAATGTTTGTGTGCAGACCTTATTCTAGTCCCCAAAACTGCTGATCTGAATTACAGCAGTAAAGTCCAAACAGATATCTACTCTGGCTGACTCTGCCTGGAGCCAACGGTGCAGAGGAAATCACCAGGAGTGAAACCAGATCACCTACCTGTTCCACGGAAATACTCCCTGATCCCCCACAGGCAAGAGCACCTGACCTATAATCAGTCATCAATTAACCACTCTGAACCAGCGAAGGTCACTACAAAATACCTTCCAACATCAGATCCATCAAAATGACAAGAGGACAGAGAAAGAACGCTAACAAAAACCAAAACAGTTTGGCACCTCCGGATCCCAACATTTCCAATGAAAACAACCTAGAGAATCTACCAGCAAGAAAATGACCTCAAGTCCTTAGTAAAGAAGATGATAATGGAAGAAACAAATAAAATCTGTAAACAAATGCAGGAGGAGGCAAACAAGAGAGCTGAAGAGTTAAAAGAGTTGTATAAAGAAGCACTTGAAGAATTTCAGAAAAATATAAATAACCAGATGATGGAAACCATTAAAATAGTCCAAGACATGAAGATAAAAATGGAAGCTATGATGCAGGAACACACAGAAGAAGAACGTGATCAAGAGGCTGCAAAGAGGAAAGCAAGCATCTCAGAGGTGGCCTTATCTAACAGATTGCAAGAAATGGAAGAACGAATATCAGGACTTGAAGATACAATCACAGAACTGGAAACAACCATTAGGGAAATGCTAAATCTGAAAAGTTCCTGACACAGAACATTCAAGAATTAAAAGACAACATGAAAAGACAAAACTTGAGAATAATAGGGATAAAGAAAAGGGAAGATAGCCGACTCCACAGCCCAGAACATATCTTTAATCGAATAATGGAAGAAATTTCCCCAATTTAAAGAAGGAGATTCATACAAGCATACAAGAGGCCTACAGAACACCAAATAGAATAGACCTGAAAAGAAAATCTTCCTGCCACATAATGATAACAACACAAAATATACAGAACAAGGAAAAAATATTGAAAGCGGCAAGAGAAAAGCCGAGTAACATATGAAGGCAAACCTATCAGAATTACTCCTGACTTCTCAGCAGAGACCATGAAAGCCAGAAGGGCCTGGACAGAGGTAGTGCAAACCCTAAGAGAACACAGATACCAGGCAAGACTACTATATCCAGCAAAATTATCAATAACCATTAACGGAGAAGACAAGTAATTTCCTGAAAAAAACAAATTCAAACAGTACCTAGCCACAAATCCGGCTTTACAGAAGCTATTAGAAGGAAAACTCTACCCCAACTGGTCAAACTACAACCAAAACTACATAGGAAATAGGTAACTATACCATTGTAAAATTACAACCTCACAAAATCTCGACTGTTACAAATACCAAAAATGAAGGGACTTACCAATCATTGGTCATTAATATCTCTCAACGTCAATGGTCTCAATTCTCCAATAAAAAGACACAGACTAACGGAGTGGATGCATAAACATGACCCAACATTCCCCTGCATTCAAGAAACACACCTCAACCACAAGGACAGACATTGCCTCAGAGTAAAAGATTGGGGAAAAATATTCCAAGCAAATGGTCACAAGAAACAAGCTGGGATAGCCATTCTAATATCTAATAAAATAGACTTTCAACCAAAATTAATCAAAAGAGATGAGGATGGACACTTCGTATTCGTCAAACGTAAAGTCAACAAAGAAGACATCACAATTTTGAACATCTATGCTCCAAATACATGGGCTCCCACATTTGTAAAAGAGTTATTAACAAAGCTTGCCCCACTCATCGATACCCACACATTAATAGTGGGAGACTTCAACACCCCTCTTTCACTCAAGGATAGGTCATTGATTCAAAAACTAAGCCGGGAAATAACCTCATTAACCAATGTCATGAATCAAATGGATCTAACAGATATCTACAGAACTTTCCACCCAAACGCAAAGGATTATACCTTTTTCTCAGCACCCCATGGAACGTTCTCTAAAATTGATCACATAGTTGGTCATGAAGCAAACCTCAACAGATACAAGAAGATTGAAATAATACTGTGTATCTTATCAGATCACCATGGTCTAAGGCTGGACTTCAACAACAACAGAAATAACAAAAAGCATTCTAACACGTGGAAACTAAACAACTTTCTACTTAATGACACATGGGTCACGGAAAAAATAAGGGAAGAAATAAAAGACTTCCTGAAAGTCAATGAAAATGGTGCAACAAGATACCCAAAATTGTGGGACACATTGAAAGCAGTGCTAAGAGGAAAATTCTAGCACTAAGTGCCTTTAAAAAGAAAAAGGAATCATCCCACATAAACAACTTAACAACACATCTGGAAGCTCTAGAAAAAAAAGAAGCAGAAACACCCAAGAGGAGTAGACACCTAGAAATAATCAAACTCAGCGCTGAAATCGATAAATTAGAAACAAAGAGAACAATCCAAAGAATCAACATAACCAAGAGCTGGTTCTTTGAGAAATTTAACAAGAGAGACAAACCGTTAGCCAAGCTAACTAAAAGACAGAGAAACACTATCCAAATTAACAAAATCAGAAATGAAAAGGGAGACATAACAACAGATACCGAAGAAATACAAAGAATTGTAAAAACCTACTTTAAAGGCATTTATGGCACAAAATTAAAAAATTCAAGGTATATGGACAAATTTCTCGACCGATTCCATTTGCCAAAATTGAACCAAGACCGGATAAACAAATTAAATAGCCCTATTTTGCCTATAGAAATATAAGCAAACATTGATAGTCTCCCAACCAAAAAAAGCCCAGGGCCAGATGGTTTCAGTGCAGAATTCTACCAGTCCTTCAAAGAGGAGCTAATACCGATACTATTCAAGCTATTCCGAAAGATAGAAATGGATGGAATATTACCAAATTCCTTCCATGAGGCCATAGTCACATTAATACCTAAACCTCACCAAGACCCAACAACAATAAAAAAAGAGAATTTCAGATCAATTTCTCTTATGAACATTGATGCAAAAATACTCAACAAAATACTCGCAAAGCGAATACAACAGCATATCAAAGACATCATTCACCATGACCAGGTAGGATTCATTCCAGGCATGATGGGATGGTTTAACATACAGAAATCCATCAATGTAATCCAACATATAAACAAACTGAAAGAGAAAAACCACATGATCATCTCTTTAGATGCAGAAAAAGCATTTGACAAAATCCAACACCCATTTATGTTTAAAGTTCTGGAGAGATTGGGAATACAAGGCACTTATCTAAACATAATAAAGGCTATATACAGCAAACCAACGGCCAACATTAAATTAAATGGAGAGATACTGAAGGAAATCCCTCTAAAATCAGGAACCAGACAAGGCTGCCCTCTGTCCCCATATCTCTTCAATATAGTTCTTGAAGTTCTAGCCAGAGCAATAAGGCATCAAAAGGAGACCAAAGAGATCCAAATGGGAAAGGAAGAAGTCAAATTATCGCTATTTGCCGATGATATGATAGTGTATATAAGTGGCCTGCAAAATTCCACCAGAGAACTCCTACAGCTGATAAACACCTTCAGCAAGTTGGCAGCATAAAAAATAAACTCAAAAAGTCAGTAGCTTTCCTGTATACAAATGACAAACAGGCCGAGGAAGAAATTAGAAAAACTACTCCCTTCACAATAGCCACAAACAATATAAAATATCTAGGAGTAACTCTAACCAAGCAAGTGAAGTATGTATTCAAAAAAACTTCAAACCTCTGAAGAAAGAGATTGAAGATGACATCAGAAGGTGGAGGGATTTACCTTGTTCGTGGATCGGGAGAATCAACATAGTAAAAATGGCCATCTTACCAAAAGCAATTTACAGATTCAACGCAATCCCTATCAAAATACCTACAAAATATTTTGAAGATATTGAAAGATCAATTCTCAAATTCATATGGAGAAATAAAAAACCCAGAATAGCAAAAGCAATCCTATACAATAGAAGATCCTCCGGAGGAATCTCCATACCTGATCTCAAGCTGTACTACAGAGCAACAGTAATTAAAACAGCATGGTACTGGCAAAGCAATAGGCCTGTGGATCAATGGAATCGAATTGAAGACCCAGAGATGAATCCACACACATTTGCACATTTACTCACTTGATTTTTGACAAAGAAGCCAAATCTATTCAGTGGAAAAATGATAGCATCTTCAACAAATGGTGCTGGTCTAACTGGATGTCTACATGTAGAAAAATGCAATTAGACCCGAAATTTGTCACCATGCACAAAACTCAAGTCGAAGTGGATTAAAGACCTCAACATAAACCCGAGAATTTAATTCGTTTAGAGGAAAAAGTGGGGAAGAGCCTGGGACACATAGGCACAGGAAACAACTTCCTGAACCAACAGCCCAGGCCTTAATGTCAACAATTAGTAAATGGGATCTCATGAGGCTGAGAAGCTTCTGTAAGGCAGGAGACACTGTCAGTAGAACTAAGCGACAGCCAACAGACTGGGAAGAGATCTTCACCAACCCTTCATCTGACAAAGGTTTAATATCCAAAATATATAAAGAACTCATGTCCCACAAAAGCCTTCACTTACCAGGAAACTGGGACAGAGGGGAAGGCATCCTATTGGGACTCTAAATGAGAGACGCATGGGAGAACAGCAAAATAAAAGGATCCAGAGGGTCCTAGAAATCTACAAGTAGAACAATATGATAGGCAGATTTGGGCCCAGGGGTCCCGCTCAAACTAAGGCACCAGCCAAGGACAATACAGGAGGTAAACTTTAAACCCCTTCCCAGATCTAGCCAATGGTCAGAATATTCTCCACAGTTGAGTGGAGAGTGTGATACGACTTTCTCACGTGTTCTGGTGCCTCACATTTGACCATGTCCCCTGGAGGGGGAGACCTGGTAGCACTCAGAGGAAGGACAGCAAGTAGCCAAGAAGAGACTTGATACCCTATGAGAATATATAGGGGGATGTAATCCCCCTCAGGAACAGTCATAGGGGAGGGGAATAATGGGAAAATGGGAGGGGGGGAGGAATGGGAGGATACAAGGGATGGGATAAACATTGAGATGTAACAAGAATAAATTAATAAAAAAAAATATTCATAAAAAAATATATATATATATATAAAGAACTCAAGAAATTAAACACCACAAAACCAAACAACCCAATTGCAAAATGGGGCTTAGAACTTAACAGAGAATTCTCAACAGAGGAATATCAAATGGCTGAGAAACACTTAAAGAAATACTCATCCTTGTTAATCATCAGAGAAATGCAAATCAAAACGACTCTGAGATTCCATCTTACACCCATCAGAATGGCTAAGATCAAAAACTCAAATGACACCACATGTTGGCAAGGATGTGGAGAGAGAGGAACACTCCTTCATTGCTGGTGGGAATGCAAACTAGTACAACCACTTTGGAAAGCTATCTGGCTCTTTCTCAGAAAAATGGGAATAGGGCTTCCTCAAGACCCAGCGATCCCACTCCTTGGAATATACCCAAAAAATGCCCTACCACACAACAGGGACATATGCTCAACCATGTTCAAAGCTGCTTTATACATAATAGCCAGAACATGGAAACAGCCTAAGTGTCCCTCAGTAGAAGAATGGACTAAGAAACTGTGGTACATTTACACTATGGAATACTGCTCAGCTATTAAAAACAAGGAATTCCCAAAGTTTGTGGACAAATGGATTGATCTAGAAATTATCATAATGAGTGAGTTCACCCAGAAGCAAAAAGAGACAAACGGTATATACTCAATTATATCAAAACACTAGTCCAAGGGATACATACCATGAAAAACTTTACTTACCAAGAAAGTGGGTCAGAGGAGAGGACATCCTTTTGAGACATTAGGCGAGAGTAGCATGGAAGAATAGGGAAATAGTAGGACCCACAGGGTCCTGAAAATCTACAAGAAGAACTTTATGACAGGCAGATCTGGGTCCTGGGGTCCTCCTCAAACTAAGGCACCAACCAAGGAGAATATAGGCATTACACTTCGAACCCATACCAAGACCTAACTGACGAACATGATATTCTCCACCGTTGAGTGGAGAGTGAGTCTGACTCTCACATGAACCCTGGTGCCCCTTTTCTGACCATGTCCCCTGGACAGGGAGGTCTGGCGGTACTCAGAGGAAGGATAGCAAGTTACCAAGAAGAGACTCGATATTCTAAGAGCATATATAGGGGGAGGAGGTCTCCCTCAATCACAGACATAGGGGAGGGGAGAAGGGGGAAGTGGGAGGGAGGGAAGGATGGGAGGAAACAGAGGAAGGGCTAACAATCAAGATGTAATATGAATAAATTAATAAAAAATGTAAAAAAATAAAAATAAAATGTCAGTCAAGAATACATTCAGGGCTTAAATGATGCAATCAAAAAAAATGGAAAGGTATCAAGTATAACACTATACAGAGCTAATGAATTGGAGTAGGTTTTAGAATTCAGTGTCTATGCTGGTGCCCTTGGTCTTCAAGAATATTATATATTACACACTCCAGGAGATATAAAAATCCCTGAATGTATCAAATCATATGATGCATACTGTGAATTTCCTGTGTATTATAATGTGTGTTTTTTCACATAGGCAAGAACTCTACTTATACATAAAAACATTTCTGAAATTTTTGAAGGGTACCATATTGACAATACAAAGTTCTATTCTGTGGAACAGATGAATTGAATATAAATTTTCAGACAGTCATAAAAAGAAAAATACAATGAAATTTTTTTTTCTTTCTTTTTTTTTTTTATTAATTTATTCTTGTTACATCTCAATGTTTATCCCATCCCTTGTATCCTCCCATTCCTCCCCCCCCCCATTTTCCCATTATTCCCCTCCCCTATGACTGTTCCTGAGGGGGATTACGTCCCCCTATATATTCTCATAGGGTATCAAGTCTCTTCTTGGCTACTTGCTGTCCTTCCTCTGAGTGCCACCAGGTCTCCCCCTCCAGGGGACATGGTCAAATGTGAGGCACCAGAGTACGTGAGAAAGTCGTATCACACTCTCCACTCAACTGTGGAGAATATTCTGACCATTGGCTAGATCGTGGTCATAGAGTTTATTTATAGTCTTACTAATGTATATATTACAAATAACAACTAGATTTTCAACTTCTTTGATTTTAGTGATTTTTAAGTCTAATCTAGCAGTTGAAACAAAATATAACATTTGGTTCCTTGAACTGAAATTTATCACAGTGCCCAAAGCCTAAAATATCCATACTGTTTCAGCATCTAACACCCCATGTCTAATGTTAAGACATTTGCTAAGGGCCTGGGAAAGTGCACCATAGCTCTAAAAGCCCATGTGACTCTGTCTGCATATCAGTACCTTCCAGGGAAGTACCTGGAGGAGGATGCCATGTAGTTATCACCAGCACTACTTTCTCCAACTATTCTTCACAAATTAGTGGAGATATATGCTTGTATCAGAGTCTAAAGGTTGCATTAAAAACTTTCACATTCAGATGTATTGTAAGCCATTCTAAGAGATGATATTACTTTTTAGTGTTTTGATGTCTTACTGTCAGGAGAGAAAAATCACACCTTCTCACTGTTAATTAATGAGTAGCACTTGTTCTAATTCATTAAAAGAACCTACTCTTTGGCTTCCTTTACTCTCTTCAACCTTTATTGTTTGGTATAAGAATTTTTTTTTAGAAAACTGCTCCTGCTGCATGACAGTTTGTTCATAAATTTGAAGAATAATAGCAATGAGTGGTGTTTTCCTCATCTTAAAAGTGAAGTTGACATGAACTTTGGCCTTCAACCTCCTAAATGTGTATCTAGTGACTTGGGGAGGGGCTCAAAATTTCTGAAGTGTTCATGCTAATATGTGCATAACCTTATATCACCTTTAAATTTAAATTTTTCCATTTATAGTCATTACAAGATTCAGTGCAGACTATTTTCCTATAAAGTTATAAATAAAATACATTTATATTTTTTTAAAAAGGACAAAGAAAATTGTGAGGGGATTGAGGACTCTGCGGTTACCTGCTTTTTTAACCCAATGATGATCCACAGAAAAGTGAAAATGTAGCTAAGTCTTCTTTACAGTATTAAAACAATAGTTTGTCTGTGACACTTGTTAATGAACTCAGTGATCAATGTTTCTGAGTTCCTTAAAAGACATTGTTATAAATTAGTTTCTATTGTTGCAGAAGGAAAATAATCACCCTGGGATAGAGAAATGCAAACCCCAACTTTAGTGAATCTTCCTTACTTGTAATCTATCTTGCAAAGGCTTACAATAAGAAGAGATATAAAAAGAACTCAAGCCAACTAAGAATTTCAACAACACATTTTGTTCTCTTGGGGAAAGTGGGTCATTGTATAGTAACAACTAAACCAACTCATGTACTATGGCTTACTTCAAATATAATGCTGACATACAGATGTAACTAATGTTTGGTTTACAGTATGTATGTTCTCAAATAATTTTGAAAAGAGTACACAATGTTCTGTGTCACAGCAAAGATTTATAAATAGATGAGTCATACTAACCAAAGCTGAATCTAGTGAATGTTGCTAAATGTGCACCAATGTAGCTCTTTTAAAAGAAAATGATATATCACAGATGCCTGATGCCTGACACTTGTGTGTGAATAAACCTCAATACTTCTTTCTCATAGAATTTGCGATGTTTTCGTAAAGCACATGTCAAACAGTGTGTCAGTGAGAGGGATAAGTGGAGAGGCGACAGATGGGTGTTTGAGAGAGATGGGGATGAGTTCAAAGGTCTTGTATAATAGCAAAAACGATTTCTACTCACAGCAACAACACAGAACAGAATGTGGAAACTCACCAACACACTGTAGGTGTACACAACACAAGTATTTTATGTGCTTGGGTTTGTGAGTTTGTCTGTAGAAATGATGAAATCTATTTTTGACCTAGTTAATTAATGCTTTTAGAAGGATCTGCCCAGAGGCTTAGGCTCACTATTATTGTGGTGAAGATGAAGAAGAAGCACACACACACACACACACACACACACACACACACACACACACACACACACACACACACCTTTTTCTGTTTTAAAATCTTTTAATTTATTTATTTATTCACTTTACATCAAGGTTATAGCTCTCCCTCATCTCCTCACAGTTTTCCGTCCCCTTACACCCTCTCGTATTCCTCAGAAAATGGGGTCACCCCTAACAACCCACCCCAGCCAATCAAGTTGCATCAAGACTGAGTTCTTCATCTTCCCCTGTGGCTGGCAAAACAGTTCCATCAGGAGGAAGTGATAGAAAAGCAGGCAATTGAGTTCATATCAGAGTTAGGCCCCATTCTCCTTACTAGTGGACTAAGTTGCACATCCACTGAATCCATGCATACATCCTAGGTTCAGTCCATGTGTGGTCCTTGGTTGGTGTTTCAGACTCCACAGGTCCCTCTGGGACCTGGTTAGTTAGCTCTGTTGGTCTTTTTGTGGAGATTCTGTTACCACTCAGTCCTTTTTTCCTTCCCTCCATTTTTGCGTCACTCTGCCTACAAGACATGCAGAGATTAAGATAGAACAGGTAGAGCAGAGATTGAGGGAATGCCCAACCTATGCCTGTTCCAACCCAAGTCACACCCCACAGAAGAGAGCCAACCCATGACACTATTAATAATACTCAGCTATGTTTCCAGACAGGAGCCTAGCAGACTTATCCTCAGAGGCTCTACCGAGCAGCAGTTAGAAACAAATGCTGAGACTCAGAGCCAACCATTAAGCGAAGCAGAAGGAGACTAGCTGTCTTATTATTCTGTTGCTCATTTGGCAGCTTGCTTTGAGCTACTAGGATGTACAAGAAACATGCTTGATAAAGCACTATGAGCAGAATTGCTGTATATTTCAATCAGCTGCCTATTTAGGAGTTTGCACCAGCCAAGGACACGGGTGAGGAATTAGGCATGAATGAGCTTTGAGCTTCCATCCAGTGCTTTCCAAAAGAAAGATATTTTAACCCTGTCTCAGACAGTCTTCATTAAAAACTTAGATTTCTTTGTTAAACTTAAGAGGAAGCTGAGTAACTGTATCTTAACTGTATGGTGCTGATTTCTCAACTAGATACAATGATATTCTTCAGATGTTGATACTGTTCTTATACTTGGTATTTAAATGGATTCTGAAAATGCTACAAAGTTCTAACTTTTATCCAATTACAAAATCATGACTGAATGGATGTCTTCATTTTCCCTATCACTGATTGTGTCTGTTGTATAGAACACTGACTGAAATTAGATACACTCAGACAAATTATGTAAGTACAAAGTTTTTTCACAAGCCACTATGCCTTGTCCTAGGTCTCCCAGACTTTGGTTGATATACTTTTCAAACCAGAGAGCCTTTAAAAAATTATTTGATTTAATTTTAAGTATGTGTATTTAGTGAGGTGTGCTGAGTTTTCATGTGTATTGGTAGCCACAAAAAGTAGAAGAAGACATCCAGTCTCCTAAACTGGATTTGCAGGTTGCTGAGGCCCATTAAACATAGCTGCTAGGAAGCAAAATCCTTTCCTTTTTGACCATGTCACACTTTTAAATTGCTCAGCCATCTCCCCAATTATAGTAGTCCTTCTCTGCTTGGGTTTGCTTTTATATCTGGTGAGTGTTGGGAAGAGATAACTGGGGGAAAGTGAGCTGAGAAAATGTGTCTACAGGGAAGTGATTCATAGACCTCAAGACATGTTACAGGAAGCTGGATGTCATATAGAGTTAATTTTTACATCCGTATGCATGATTTATATGTTTTGCACACTAATGATGTCTTCTTCATGCATGATTGTTTTTGTCTGTACTCACATATGACTACAATGGGCTCTTTATGACATCAAAGGCCATTTAGGTGAAGAGCTCTACTTTCCTGGATAATTTTTCAAACAATCCCTGCTGAAATTACAGCATGGGAAGTTTCATCCTCTATACTGTGCTTTTGCTTTTCTCAACAACTGACATCATTCAAAATGGCTTTTGCTCACATTGATGTAAAGACCTGTCTATTAGTCTTCTTCTCAACCCCTTTTATCCTGCAATTCTTTAGTACACTGTACTTAAATTTCAGTGTATTGCAAAGTGCATTCACCGGCCATCTCATGAAAAAAACTTGTGGTTTTGTGCAATAAACTATAAAACTATGTCAAATCTAAACTTCACACCGGTATATTTTATAGCCAAGAATATTTAGAGAAATAACATTTTAAAACTGTGAGGTTTTTTTTAACATTGAAAGGTTCTGGCTTTCCGCAACCACTTCCGATGCCATGTTGCTGAATCACAGGTCTACCCAGCAGTCATTGGAGCTAAATAACAAATAGGCTTGGGCCGCCACACTTTTATTTTTATTTTTTCTTTCTTAAAATATATTTTAGTTAAAAGACAGTATATCACTTATTACTTTCCCTTTCTCCCTTTCAACCCCTCCAATCACCTTCTCAAATTGATGGTTTCTTTTTTGTTTGATTATACACACACACACACACACACACACACACACTTATGGATGCAGAAATATATAATTACTGTCAAGCACTTCTTAACTGTCTACTCATTTCAAAAGCAATGTTTTTGTACTGTTGAGGACAAAGCAGAGCAGGAAGTGAGGAACTCTTGCTATGCCATCAGATTACTCCACCTACCTGATTATTTTACATGCTTGTCTCCTTGGATGCTTAATTTTTACATGGATGTATTGGGTGGTCTATTGTCGGGTGCCTTCCACATATACAGGGTAGGTACATCTTCAACCTACTACATCACAGAGGAATTTCACTACTTTGCAACAATAACAGATTCAAGTCGCAGAGCAGCTCAGTCTTTCTACAGGTGTTGAGAAGGGTATCCCAGCCCACCTAGAGATATCTAAAATATATTCTATTTAACATCACTCAACTTGCCCTATTACAGTCCTCATAGCCCTGGACATTATTCAGTATGTTTTTTTAACAGAAGTAGATGTTAGCTTGCAGAAATCAAAGCTGGAATTGGACATCTTGCCTCAAAGAATACATTTTCAAAGACTTCTGCATGGGATAGAAAACTTGCTTCTGCAATTGAGAACTGTACTGTGATATTTATCTAGCTGACTACACTGTGACCTGGAACTTCATGATTATTAAGTTCTTACAACTGGACAGTCTGCTTTATATAATAGGACCTTAAAGGAAGTTCACTTTACCTTCTAAAAGTGGGAATGTTTTAAAGAAGAAGAAAAATTCAGATTCTCTACTCTTAATTGTTATGGTTAGTATTGTTGAGTGGATAGGATGTAGTGTCACATGTGAGATAAATCTTTGGTCATAGCAATAGAATTCCCATATTGAATTAATTGAGATGGGAAGAACCATGTTAATTATGAAGAACCAGGAAATATGGGCTTGTTTCCTGGGCTGAATAAAAAGAAAGTGAATGCTGACATTTGTATCTTTATGTTTCTTGATATCAGAAGTAGTGTGGCCACCTCCCTTGAGCTCCCACTGCATCCCTTCCTCCCACCATAATGGACTGTTCTATCAAACTCTGAACTTCAGTAAGCTTCTGTCCTTTAGTTTGCTGCTGTTGGATATTCTCACAGGAGTAGGAAAAGTAACTGTTTTCATATTAAATTTATTCATAAAAAGTATAAGAGAAGCAAGAATGCTTCTCCATCACCTGTATTCTCCTGCCTAAGGTTTCATTTGGATTTTATGTTTTTTTTTTTCCCTCACCATCTAACTGAGAAATTAGCCAGACACACAGACCATACCATTAGTTTGAATTCTGGGAACACATGTTTCATTATAAAATTAATTTATGAATCTAGACTCAAATAGATACATTAAAGATTTCTATAATCACATTTGTCTTATTGATTTTTATTAATACTTATTAATAGCAAAGTGCCATGCAAGATTCTGAAGAAAGATTTAAGTAAACGGATCTGCAGAAAATTTTAATTTAACAAGAAATTGCACAAATTATCTGACAACCTTGACCTTTTTAATTTCTATTTTCTGTCTGGAATAATCTCTTGACTGTTTCTTTGGAAGAATAAATATCATCTTCCTGTCATCAATGCTGAGCATGAAGAGCTTCTATAGCCCATGATGCACTGCAGCAGAGGTGGTGGCAAAGCTCTGATCTTAAGCTCAAAGATTCTTTACTATTTCTGGAAATATTCATCTTACATTCATTATAATTAGTGCTTACAATAGTAAATTTACTTCAAGGTGTGAAGTGTAATAAGAAATAACATATATCGATTCCTCAGACAACTCTTCCTGAGATCACACCTTTTCTTTATTCTAATTTGAATTCATATCATAAATGTAATTATGAAAAGACTGTGAAGAAATTTGCAAAATTAGGTTATTTCCAGTTTCCAGTGACTGCTAAACTGCTGAAATGAGGATATCTTTGTGTCTTTTATAACTTTTTCCTAGAGGAATTCATCATAATAGTCATAAATTATATTTCTTATAGAGTGTAAATCAATAATCTAGGAAAATACAAGGTATTTTCTTGTTTGTATGTCCAAATAACCGATAAGAAGCAACTTACTAACAGAAGGGTTTATCGTGGACTACAGTTTCACAGGTTCCATTCATCAAGGAAACACAGTAATGGAAGCAGCTCTCACACAGTAAGAGTGCTAAGCAACTCATCACACTGAGTTTTCAGGCAAGCCGCAAAGGCAGCTGAGTGCTGATGCCCATGCTTTCTCTTCTTGTCCTTTTTAAGGAGTACCAGATCCTACCCACAGCTCCCTACACTTGTATTCATGGTGGGCCTCCCTTTCTTTTTAATCAGTTCCGCAAATACCTTCACTCACACACACAGGGATGTGCCCACAAAGAACTGACTCCAATTCCAGTCAGTTTGTCAATTCATGTTTCTATCATTGGTCAGAAAAGCCCCTACTGAAAATTTCACGGTGCTGACTATCAGTTCACTGGAGTTCCTTCTAATTTTAAGTGTCAAAATGATCATAGTTAATTTGCATTTCTATGTGATCCTATTTCAATTCATCTGTATATGTGGAGGTGTGTGTGTTTGTGTGTGTGTGTGTGTGTGTGTGTGTGTGTGTGTAAGATATTTTTACAGTACTCCATATAAGACAGAATAAACATTGGAAATGTAAATTCAAGTTTCTATGATCACAGTATTTCTAAGAAATCATATCACAGCAGCAGTTCACACAGTATAGTCTGTCAGTTCCATAAACCAGCTGCTTAAATGAACCTTCTTTCTCTGAGAAGTTTTGTATAAATAAATATTAACATTTCTGGTTTTGAAACCAGGCAATCATAGGTACCCTGCAATCTACTCTATGGAAGAGGCAGCCTATCTTTAGAACTTGTTGATGCATAAGCTTGGAGGGAACCATTTATGAAAGAAGGGAGAGAAAACCTTCCTAATTATATACAGTGTCTCAGCAGTGAGCAATCATGACAGAGGAAATGCTAGAAAAGTACTTGACATTTAAATGTCAATTTAATCAAATTATGCAATCTTTAAAATGTAGCTTAGCATAATGTGCTTCCTAAATGGTTTAAAACATATCTCCTAAAATGATGCAGAAATTGAGCATTTTGATGCTTTAAGGTGTTGTCTGAGCCCATACTTTAAAGGAATTACTGGGTTGTATTATTACACTCCTAAAATAAAAAAACATAAATTTTACACTTTGTCCAGAAAAACCAAACAAACAAAAAAAATCTCTAATGAAAACAGAGTGATTAACCAGCAGCCATTGTACAATAATAAGATAATGTCCCAAAGGAAAAGTAGAGAGAGGAGTGTGTCAAAGTTCTGGCTAGTAACTTTCAGATAATGAGGAGAAATATAAATTATTGCTTCCTCACCAGTGTGTTTCTCTTAACTTTAGAAGAAATTCACTTTTACCTAAGCCCAAACTCTCCCCCTCACTGGCTTGCCGCACTTGTAGGAGAGAATAATAATAATTGCTCTTTCTAATTTTTCTAATTTGTCCCTTTTATGTGAAAGCATAAGCAGTAAGGAAATAGGTCTCTCAGGGAAACCTGTTTTGTCCTGAACATCCATAAAACTTAACTCATTATAGACATTCGTTATACCCAGCACACTTCTTTTCCAGACTGCTCGTCTAATACAATTCCTGTTACCACAGGAATTACAACTATGTGTTAAATCTCATCCCTGTCACCAAGGTGGTAAAGTTGTCCTCATATATAATTGAATATGAGATGGAGACTGGGCTCTGAATTTACTTTTGTGAGTACAGACAGGCTTAGGCTTTCTGAGCTCTTCTTTCTTCATTTTCAAATGGTGATAATTAAAACATTATATTATTTATATGAGTATTAATTTGTACTATTCTACTAAAAGTAATAATATCTACAGAGTGGTTAGGAGAGCACCTTTAACATTTCATCCTCAAAATTATTTCTTTCTGTCTGTGTAGTTGGTTGATTGGGTTGAGTTAGTACTAAGTATGTGACAGAGTAGTCTTTCTATCTAAGCTTCTCAAGTGCTAAGTTTCTCTTACACATAAAAAATTAAAGAAGTCACACTATGCTGTAAGTGTGCCACTGTCACATAATTCCACTGATAGGGTCCACATCTTGATCTACTTTGGATAGCATCTAATAATGTCACACCATTTGCAGAGAGAGAATTATTCTAAACAATAAATAACTAATAGAAGGGGGTAAATATACTAAACATGAGGACACTGGGACATTCAGAATTAGCCAGTTAAAAAGCACACCTACCATTTGTAGATTGAGAATGAATGAATATGAAAAAGAAGGAGCAGGATCCCAGATAGTTCAAATTTAGACTTCTTTGGTAAGGGAAGCTTACAGCAGGTTTTAAACACTTGCCCAAGGGTTCAAAACAGCTCAAAATAAACACCCTGAAGTGTTCAAAGTTGAATTAAAGAAGTTAGGCAATACTGTAGGAGTTCTTGTGATGTCATTGACCCCTCTGGCTGCTTCAATTCTTTGCCCCACTCTTTCATAGCATTATCCAAGCTCCATTTAATGTTTGGCTGTTTCCATCAGATGCTTGGTGAAGCCTCTCTGAAAACATTTATGTTAGCCTCCTGTCTGCAAGTATAGCAAGAATATCCTAATGTAGGACTCCTAAAATGGGATCATGGGCTATCTCTGACTACATTGCCTGTCTTTGGATCCCTTTCTCCTAATTGGACTGCCTTTCTACCCTTAATTGAAAAAGATGTGCCAATCTCACTACAGTTGTATATGCTGTGAACGGATGATATCCATGAAAGGCCTCCCTATTTTGAGGAGATGGGGAGGAAGGAGGATAAAGGGGAAGGTAGGGCCAGAGGGAGGGGTTGGGAGAAGAGGGAGGGGAAGCTACCATTGGATGTAAAGTAAATAACTTAGTCAGAAAAATAAACAAACAAAAAGAGAGAGAGAGAAAAGTGAGTCGATGGAAACTTTAAAGTGTGAGTTGTGAAGAATTACAGAAGCAGCCCTTGTGTTTCTAAATTTGCATGGCATGAAGACATTTGAGAGGTGCACTAAACTGAAAAGGGATGCTGTTAGAATCTGACAGTGTAAGCTGGATTCCTGAATAGAAAATTAAATGATAATCAGTTTTGGCTATCATATTGTTTGGATTAATAAACACTTGGGACATTGGTAAGGTTCACTGTCAGAAGTGTGTGACAGACGTTCCAGGAGCATCAATTGGAGGAAGAGAAAGGACATCTTGAATTTGAGTAGCACCATCATTTGGGGACACAGACTGCATGAAAAGGAGGAAAGTAGAAAGTAGAGAGTATGGCAGTTGCCATTTACAGGCCGTGTTTCACCGTGACATAAACCTGTCAGTTCAACCATGAGTTTCATACCACTCAGACTGAATCCTCTGAACCAGTGAAGTAAATGAATAAGACCTCTTCACAACTTATTTATAGAAGTACGTTTGATTATAGTGCTACAAAACTAAACACTACCCACCTAAGGCATCTCTAAGATTGTGTGATTCATAGAGTCATGTCATCACCATGTATTTGTATTAGACCAGCTGATAAAGGAAATGGTTCATAGCATCCAGGACCAGCATCCCCAAAACAAGTAGATTTGCAGCTGAAGGGAGAGAAGTGGATTGTTGACTTCACTACCTATAGCTCAGATGAGTTCAGGGCTTGAGAAACAATACAATACCAGATTACAACTGTCCTGAAGAAAATGAGCATATGCTTAAGAAAAACTTTCATCTTTCCCTTTTGCTATTAGAATATTGTAAGAATGAATCCCTAGGGAACTGAACTTTCCCTCAGAAGTCTCATACACAGAGGAAAAAAAAAGATAATACAGTCTATCAGAGCACAGAACTGGTCTCCAAGACAGAGTAGCAAACAGTCTAATAAACTTGTAGAGCCTGGAGTCCAGTGGTGATTGGCAGGACCACACCATGACAAGAATTGCTTAGTTATACATAGATACTGTCCAAAATTTCATGGTGACACCACAAAGATGCCTTTGAGGGGGTTAATAGATTTCTTTACTTCCTTCTCCAGTGAAGCCACATTGCATAAGTAATTTTCTGCATTTCCGTATTATTTGTTGAATTGATTTATTGCAGTTGGGCAGCAGAATTTGATTTATTAGAGCTGACAGAGTTCAGGTTCTAACTCTAATAATTTCCACAACAATGTTTCAGCATTCCTCGGGTGTTTAGTTTTCTTTCTTTAATTTTTTTCTTCTTTCTTTCTTTGTTTTTTCTTTCTTTCTTTCTTTCTTTCTTTCTTTCTTTTTACTCCTAGAGAAAGATTTTTTTTTCATTTTAGCATTCGGTATAGACAGAAGTAAAAAAGAATGAAATATAAATGTGAAAAGCTTAAGATTCAATCTGCAACGTAAGGCCTTTATCTTACAATAATGTCAATTAAAAAAAAAAAAACACAGATACAAAACCACCAAGCACTGTTAAAACAGGTCAGCTAAGATCATAAGACAACCAAAAATCACTTCATAATAAAATATATCCCCCCAGTATTCAGGGAGGCAGAGGCAGGCAGATCTCTGTGAGTTTGATGCCAGCCTGGTCTACTGAATGCGTCCAGAACAGACAGGGCTACGCAGAGAACCCTATCTCAAAACATCAAATAATAATAATAGTGATAATAATAATGATAGTAATAATAATAATAATAATCCAACTTTGAAGAGGACTGCTTGCTGATGTCTTCATATATTCTTCTGTACTTATGCACAGCAAGTTGTTTCATTGGATGAACGCATACCCTTAGTTTTCTTTAGCTGTGCATTTACATACTCTTCCTTCTGTTCCAGTGCTATATTCAGGTTAACACCCAGGTAGGCTAGAATAATTTCATAATAGAATTTAATTTCAAGAAGACACTAACTCATAATCCACAGACTCATAATCTTGGGAGGCATGAACCCTGAGTTCTAATCATCTCTGCTACTTCTGTGGCTGTGCAGCTTGGATTTAACTCCTCACCATTTCACCTGCCATGGCACCAGGCTCATTTTGCAGCTGGATCTGGAACTTTCACTAGTCAACATTTCTTTCTTAAAAGAGTAAGCACCACAGCTGATAACACCTTCAGCATATTGGCTGGAAACAAAATTAACTCAAAAAAGTCAGTAGCCTTCCTATATACAAATGACAATCATGCAGAGGAAGAAATTAGGAAAACTACACCCTTCACAACAGCCACAAGCAATATAAAATATTTAGGAGTTACTCTAACCAAGCAAGTGAAGAACTTGTTTGAAAAAAATTTCAAAACTCTGAAGAAAGAAATTGAAGATGATATCAGAAGATGGAATGATCTTCCTTGCTCGTTGTTTCAGGAGAATTAACATAGTAAAAATGGCCATCTTCACCAGCCAAGAACAATACAGGCAGTAAACTTTAAGTCCCTACCCAGATCTAGCCAATGGGCAGAACATTCTCCACAGTTGAGGGGAGAGTGGGGTATGACTTTCACACTTACTCTGGTGCCTCATATTTGACCATGTCTCCTGGAGGGGGAGACTTGGTGGCACTCAGAGGAAGGATAGCAGGTTAACAAGAAGAGACTTGATACCCTATGAGCATGTACAGGGGGAGGAAATCCCCCTCAGGAACAGTCACAAGGGAGGGGAATAAGGGGAAATGGGAGGGAGTAAAGAATGGGAGGATACAAGGGATGGGATAACCATTGAGATGTAACAAGAATAAATTTTTTAAAAATTTTTTAAATGGCCATCTTACCAAAAGCTATTTACAGATTCAATGCAATCCCTAGCAAAATACCTACACAATTTTTTAAAGACATTGAAAGTTCAATTCTCAACTTCGTTTGGAAAAACAGAAAACCCAGAATAGCTAAAAACAATCTTGTACAATAAAAGATTATCTGGAGGAATCTCCATACCTGATCTCAAGCTGTACTACAGAGCAACAGTAATTAAAACAGCATGGTACTGGCACAGAAATAGGCTAGTTGATCAATGGAATCAAATCGATGACCCAGATATGAATCCACACACATATGGTCACTTGATTTTTGACAAAGAAGCCAAATCTAGTCAATGAAAAAAAGATAGCATCTTCAACAAATGGTGCTGGTCAAACTGGATGTCTACATGTAAAAAAAATTTCAACTGAATCCATATTTGTCACCACTCACATAACTCAAATCCACATACTTCAAAGACCTCAACATAAAGTCAGAGACACTAAGTCAGTTAGAAGATACAGTGGGAAAGAGCCTGGGACACGTTGGCACAAGAGACAACTTCCTGAACAGAACACCAACAGCCCAGGCCTTAAGGTCAACAATTAATAAATGGGACCTCATGAGGCTGAGAAGCTTCTGTAAGGCAGGAGACACTGTGAAGAGAACAAAGTGACAGCCAATAGACTGGGAAAAGATATTCACCAACCCTACATCTGACAAAGATCTAATATCCAAAATATATAAAGAACTCAAGAAATTAAACACCACCGAACCAAATAACCAATTGAGAAATGGGGTTTGGAACTAAACAGAGAATTCTCAACAGAGGAATATCGAATGGCTGAGAAACACTTAAAGAAATGCTCAACCTTCTTAGTCATCAGGGAAATGCTAGTCAAAACAACTCTGAGATTCCATCTTACACCCATCAGAATGGCTAAGATCAAAAATTCAAGCGACACCACATGCTGGTGAAGATGTGGGGAAAGAGGAACAATCCTTCATTGCTGGTGGGAATGCAAGCTAGTACAGCCACTTTGGAAATCTATCTGGGGCTATCTCAGAAAAATGGGAATAGGGCTTCCTCAAGACCCAGCTATTCCACTCCTTGGAATATACCCAGAAGATGCTCCAGCACACAACAAGAAAATTTGCTCAACCATGTTCATAGCAGCCTTATTCATAATAGCCAGAACATGGAAACAGCCTAAGTGTCCCTCAGTAGAAGAATGGATAAAGAAACTGTGGTACATATACACTATGGAATACTACTCAGCTATTAAAAACAAGGAATTCCCAAAATTTGTGGACAAATGGATTGAGCTAGAAATTATCACAATGGGTGAGTTAACCCAGAAGCAGAAAGAGTCAAATGGTATATACTCACTTATATCTGGACACTAGGTCATGTCCCAAGAAAGTCTTCGCTTACCAGGAAAGTGGGACAGAGGGGAAGACTTCTTATTGGGACTCTAGGTGAGAGAATCAAGGGAGAATGGGGAAATAGAAGGATCCAGCGTGTCCTAGAAACCTACAAGTAGAACATTATGATGGGCGGATCAAGGCCCAAAGGTCCTGCTCAAACTATGGCACCAGCCAAGCACAATACATGCATTAAACTCCGAACCCTTACCCAGATCTACCCAATGGACAGGGCATTCTTCACAGTTGAGGGGAGAGTAGGGTGTGACTTTCACATGAACTCTGGTGCCCCATATTTGACCATGTCCCCTGGATGGGGAGGCCTGGTGGCACTCAGAGGAAGGATAGCAGGCTACCAAGAAGAGACTTGATACCCTATGAGCATGTACAGGGGGAAGAGGCCCCCTCAGTCACAGTCATAGGGGAAGGGAGTAAGGGGAAAATGGGAGAAAGGGAGGAATGGGAGGGTACAAGGAATGGAATATTGAGATGTAATATGAATAAATTAATAAAATATATTTTAAAAATTAAAATATAAAAATAAAGAGTAAGAACTTCAGACATCAGGCAGCACATACTATCGTCATAACTCCCCAGTTCTATTCATTTGCTTTGCATCCATTATTTGATGTGTTTAGGTGTCCAAAATGTGCACCTCAAACTGCTCTCCATCTCATGTCTCATATTAGTTTCTGTCCATTGCTTCAGTCAATGTCTAGGAGTTAATTGAGCACTTTTACCAATCAACCACCTTTGTTTTTATAGTCTGTGCTTATAAACATACATTTCTACCACATTCTTATGAAGAATGATATCTTCCTGTACAACCATTGCATGAAACAAGGCGTTCAATATGATCACTGCCCATATATCTACATAGGTAGAGAGTAGTGAGCAAAGGATAAATGTGAGCCATATACAAAGGTAGTGCTTTCTTGCAACAAAATAAGTTTTATGGCCATTATAAATATGGAGATTGTATATAAGCACCTATGTAAAGTAGAATGGGCATGTTTTCTATATTATTAAGGGTCTTTTATCCCATGCTTTGGTTTCGATGGACTCATATTTTTCTAGATTGATCAACTCTCCCAACAGCATAGAGACATTTTTTCATTGAATTCCATGTTGACACACTGCACTGGATATTCTTTTCCTTATGAGGTTACTTTACTGGACTCACTCTATGCATTTGTTCTTGGTGCTTTGTTTCTATTCCCATGAATTTGGTGGTCCTTTAAAAATATATCAATAATATCCACCTCCAGCTACAAATAAGTGCATACAATTTCCTTGTATGAGTTTCATTCCTGTTGCTATGATAAATATACTTTGACAAAAAGTAACACAGGGAGAAAGTCTCTTTGAGCTCATAATTCAAGGTCATTGTTACAGAGGGATCAACATTGTAGGCCTGGAGCAGCTGGTCACATCACATTCACAACCAAGAGCATAGAAAAGCAGATGTAGGCACATTTAGTGTTCAGGATTCTTCCTCTTCTCAATACAGTCTAAGGACACAAAGTCAGGAAATGATGCTACCCACAGTGCTGTGTCTTCCCACATCAGCTAACACTCATGACACTATTTCATAGATATACCCACAGGACAACCGTATCCCACAAAACCCTCACTGAAATTCTCTTTTCAGATGATTTCTGATTTTGTCATATTGAAATTTTGTACTAATCATCACATGCCCGGCAGAAATTCTTTCTTGAATTTCCCAACAATATTGAAAATCCTCCCACAATATTGATCTTAGCTACTCTCTCAGAGTTTACCCCATTTTAGGGAACTACAAATACATTAATATTCAGCAGTTTCTTTAGTCTAAGACAAGGTAAAAATTTGCCCACATTTTATGTGTCATCAAACAGCAAAATCTGTCTATTCTGCTTTCACAGAATTCCTTGAGTCTCCATGTTTATCTCCATCCTTAAAGCTCTTGAGTTATAAATTATCCACAAAATTTGGACTAGTGCAACACTTCAAAATGCCCTGAGATCTCCTAAGAGCCTTGTTTAACTTTCCATATGGCAGCTGACATTCTAACAAAAAATCACTCTTCTGAATGATAATGGCAGAGAATGGATGCTGTTTGTCCTTAACATGAAGTTTCAGATAGACATGGTCCCTTACACCTTCTTCCATGACTTGGTTGTATTTTTCCCTACAGCTTTATCACTCCTGTATACCTTGATTTTCAGTGGGGACACTACAAAACTAGTAGGCTTCATTATAACTTCACAAATTTCTTTTTTTAAATAATTTTTATTAATTTTCTTCTTTACATATACATTTATATTATTACACACATATTCAATATACTATATACACTAGAAAAAGCACAAAACAATCAGGAATTACATAAATGTTACATTAATAGTGTTTTAGCTGTTAGTATTTGGCAACCTTGAAGAAAACATCATTCCTATCTGGGTGCATCTAAAATTCTGAATGTAAATTCCTATCTATCATATCTCATCTTTGTCATCTATAAAAGGTATTTTTGTGATCTAGTGCCCATAACATTCCTAGTTAAAACTCAAATAAAGACCTAAGGGCAGCTCAAGGGGAAACAACACTTGCCGTGGAAACATGGGGACCTGTAGTTAGACCCCTAGCACCTTGTGAAAAGCTGGGAGTTGTCATTGTGTCTGTAACACTGCACTAACCACCAGTAGGACAGGAGGATTAGGATAAACTAGGGCTCTTTGGTTGACAGCCTAGTAAATAAAGGCTAGTTTCAGGTTTTCTGAGAGAATGATGTTAAGAAAACAAGGCAGAGTACCATAAAGGAAGATAGCTGATATCATCCTTTGTCCTCTGCATGTAATCATACATAGATTACACACACAACTAAACATGATTGAGAAAAAGATAGATAGATAGACAGAGAAAGATGATAGATAAATAGATAGATAGATAGATAGATAGATAGATAGACAGATGCTAGATACTCAGTTAATTGTACATCTTATTGTACACTCCCCTTATTACATTAGCATTAATTCCACTTAAAATGCTTGTTCATTGTAAGAGTGGGGATTGTGTTTTCGATTCCTTCACTCACATGCCTGCCAGTACCAATAACAGAACCAACTCAGAAGAGATGTTCAATTTTGCTCAATGATTAAGCATTCCTGCAAAATGAAATTAGGCATTATCACACACACAGTCCTTATTTTGCATGTTCTCAAAATTGCAAAATACATTTTACTTCTTATGTTCTCATCACCACAAAGCACCGGACATATATTATGCAAATTAGTATTTGATTAATTAAAGTCAAGATACCTCAAACACAACACATTATTCAAAATAATTATTTTTAAGATTAAATGCTGAAAACTTCAAGATATCTGTTCATATTAAGTTAGAAAAAAGTCAACATACAAAACCAAAATTCTGCCAAAAGCTTAATCAAGCACTGCTTATATGTGTTTTCATCTGTCAGGAAATTGGAGACATGAAGCAACTGATTTGTCTTAATCAGTAGTAGGTTTTTTATGTGTAAAAATAAATGTGGTTAAAAAGCAACATAGAAAGAATAATTTTTAATTCTATTCCTCCATGAGGCAATAGTTGGATATGTAGAACGTTGTTGTACTTGAAATATCCAAATGTTTAGAAAACTGGGATGGTAATTCTATTGAGTAAATTGAGGAATACATTCTTTTCCTTCTAAGCATACAAACGGTTAAGTTGTTTAGGAAAAAACAGTTAAAACACTCTTGTATGGGAGATCCAAGATGTCAGCGCTGAACACACAAGGTATCTGATCTGAAGGAGAGAAACTAGGGACCTGACTGGGAGCTACAGACCGATCGACCAGGAGAGGCCTAAGTGAGAGTGGCCCACGTGGTGCAGAGCACAGATGGGTCTGGCCTCAGGCTGTGCAACTGGCCCACAGAATACAGGAGCCCAATCCCCAGAGTCTAGAGCCATATCCGCCTGTGAGCTACAGCCTTACTCTATATCTCGAACTCAGTATCTGGGACTGAACTGAGGGCAGTAAAGCACCAGAGTTGGAATCTTTTGGCCTGGGGAGAACCCAGGAAAATGGGAGGAATCTGACCTCAGAGTGCCCAGCCAGTCCACAGAAAGGCCCAGGAGCCTGTGACCACACCAGCACAGTAACTAAAGCCCCTATCTGCATATTATGCCATGCCATATCTGCACTCTTTCTCTCTCCCTCTCTGACTGATCTGTGGGCTACGGAAAAAGAGCATTGGTGTCTGCTGGCCCTGGGGAGTAGAGAGTGTGGATCTGGTATAGATCTGACCTCAGATCATCCTGCCAGTCCAGAGAGGGACCCAGAACCTATGCGGGGGCCCAGGCAGCTGTGGACGTGTTTTCCAGCTACAGCTCTATAGCTACACTCTCTGCTTGACTGATCTAAGGCAGTACTGAATGGCCTGAATGGATCAGGCAGAAGCCTAGACAACAGCCACAAGACAGCAGGAGTTCCAGAATTCTGGGGTGGACTGAGTCTAGGACTCCAAAGCTGCATTTTCTGAGGGCAGCATTTTCAAAGCCCAGGCAAAGACAGGATAACAGGCTACACCTACACTACCAGCACCAGCGCCTGCCTCTGCTCATCCAGTGGGGAGCCCAAGGTATGGAGCAAAGTCCCCTGGAGATGAAACCAGCCTGATCCAGGGCAGGGTTCCATGAACCCCAAGGGTGAAGGTTCTCAAACTGTGGACACAAACAAACTGTTCTCAATGACCACTGAACAATACCAGAAACTACCTCCCAACATCAGAAACAAGATGACTAAAGGCCAGAGTGAAAATCCAAACAACAAAAATCAAAATAATATAGCATCTCCAGAACCCAGCTATTCCAAAGAATTCAACACTGGGAACTCAAATACAAGTGAAGCACAAGAAAATGAACTTAAATCCTTACTAATGAAGATGATAATGGAGGAAATTAATAAAATCTGCAAACAGATACAGGAAGATGCAACCAAATAGACTGAAGATATTAAAGAGGCCTATAGAGAGGAAATGAAGAGATCACTGGAAGAAATTCAGGAAAATACAAAAAACGAACAAACAAACAAACAAAACCAGATGAAAGAAATTAATAAACAGTTCAAGATCTGAAGATGAAAATGGAAACAATGATTAAAGTACAGGCAGAAGAAAGACAGGAATGAGAGAACTTAGAGATGAAATCAGGAAATGCAGAGGTATGCTTCTAAAACAGAATTCAAGAGATGAAGGAAATAATCTCGTGAGTAGAAGATACAATTGAAGAACTTGATGCAACCATGAAAAAAAATATGAAAAACTCCTGACACAACATCTAAGAAGTCAGGGAGACCATGAAAAGATGAAAGTTGAGGATAATAGGAATTGAGGAAAGAGAAAATGCCTGGCTCCAAGGCCCAGAAAATATTTTCAAACAAAATCATAGAAGAAAATCCCATCAATTTAAAGAAGGAAATGAATATAAACATACAAGATGCCTACAGAACAAAAAAAAAAAAAAAAAAAGAATAGACAAGAAAAGAAAATCCTCCCGACACATAATAATTAAAACACTAAATGAACAGAACAAAGAAAAAAATATTAAAAGTAGCAAGGGAAAATGGGCAAGTAATATAATGGCAAACCTATCAGAATTACACCTGACTTCCCAGCAGAGACCATAGAAGCCAGAAGAGTATGGAAAGAGGTCTGCAGACCCTAAGAGTCCACAAGTGCCCAGCCAGACTACTATACCCAGTGAAACTTTCAATAGCCATCAATGGAGAAAACAAGATATTCCATGACAAAAACAAATTCAAACAGCAGTACCTATCCACAAATCTAACCCTAGAGAAGTCACTAAAAGGAAAGCCAACCCAAAGTGACAAACTATAACCAATATAACACAGGAAATAAATAACTTCACTGTTGCAAAACATAACCACACAAACACTCTTCTGCTACCATCATCAGAACCACTTGTCATCAATGGTCTTAATTCTCCAATAAATATACACAGACTAATTGAATGAATGCATAAACAAGATCCAACATTTTTCTGCATTCAAGAAACACGCCTCAACCACAAGGATAGACATTACATCAGGGTAAAAGGCTGGAAAAAGGAATCCAAAGCAAACAGACACAAGAGTCAAGCTTGTATAGCCATTTTATATCTAATAAAATAGACTTTCAACCAAAATTAATCAAAAGAGATGAGAAACGACACTTCATACTAATCAAAGGCCAGTTCAGATAAGGTGACATCACAATTCTGATCATCTACTCCCCCAATACAAGGGCACCCACATTTGTAAAACAAGGTGACATCACAATTCTGATCATCCACTCCCCCAATACAAGGGCACGCACATTTGTAAAAGAAATATTAACAGAGCTCAGACTACACATTGATCACCACACATTAATAGTGGGAGGCTTCAACACTCCACTTTCACCAAAGGATAGCTCAACAAAACAGAAACTAAACTGAGAAATTACACTAACCAATATCAGGTATCTAATGGTTCTAACAGATATCTACAGAACTTTTCACCCAAACACAAAAGGTTATGCATTCTTCTCAGCAACTCAGGCAACCTTCTCTGAAATCAGTCATATAGTAGATCAAAATAGTAAGCCTCAATAGACACAAGAAGACTGAAATAATACCTTGAATCCTATTAGATCACCATGAACTAAAGCTGGACTTCAGCAACAACAGAAATTACAAAAAGACTACACACACATGGAAACTAAACACCTTCCTACTTAATGACAACTGATTTAGGGAAGATATAAAGAAAGAAATTAAGGACTTCCTAAAACTCAATGAAAATGAAAGTACAACATACCCATTTATGGGACACATTGAAAGCAGTGCTAAGAGGAAAATTAATAGCACTAAGTGCCTTCATAAGGAAATTGGAAACATCTCATTTAGGTAACTTACTGACACATCTGAAAGCCCTAGGGGAAAAAAAAGAAGAAGAAAAACCCAAGAGGAGTAGACCTCTGGAAATAATCAAACTCAGAGCTGAAATCAATGTAATAGAAACAAAGAAAACAATTCAAACAATCAACAAAACCAGGAGCTGTTTTTTGAGGGTTTTTTGTTTTGTTTTGTTGTGTTTTGTTTTAGAAAATCAACAAGATAGACAAACCATCAGCCAAACTAATGAAAAGGCAGAGAGACACTATCCAAATCAACAAAATCAGAAACGAAAAGGGAGACATAACAACAGACACTGAAGAAATAAAAATAATCATAAGATCCTACATTAAAGGCATATATGCCACAAATTTTGAAAATCTAAGGGAAATGGACAGTTTTCTTGATACCACTTGCCAAATTGAATCAGGATCACATAAACAAATGAAATAATCCTGTTTCTACTACAGAAATAGAAGCAGTCATTAAAAGTCTCCCAACAAAAAAAGCCCAGGGCCATATGGTTTCAGTGCAGAGTTCTACCAGACCTTCAAAGATGAGATAATTCCAATACTCTTCAAGCTACTCCACAAAGTAGAAATGGATGGAACATTACCAAACTCATTCTATGAGGCCACAAGCACTTTGGTACCTAAACCTCACAAAGACTCAACAAAGAAAGAGAATTTCAGACCGATTTCTCTTATGCACATTGATGCAAAAATACTCAATAAAATATTTGCAAACTGAATTCAAGAACACATCAAAGATATCATTCACCATGACCAAGTAGGCTTCATTCCAGACATGCAGGGATGGTTCAGTATACAGAAATCCATCAATGTAATCCACCATGTAAACAAACTGAAAAAAAAAATATGATTATTTCCTTAGATGCCAGAAAAGCATTGGACAAAATCCAACACCCATTCATTTTTAGTTTTGGAAAGATCAGGGGGTACATGGCACATGTTTGCTATAAAAAGCAAACGAATAGTCAACATCAAATTAAATGGACAGAAACTCAAGGAAAGACATCTAAAATCAGGGGCCAGACAAGGCTGCCCACTTTCTCCACATCTCTTCAAAATAGTTCTTGAAGTCCTAGCTAAAGCAATAAGACAACAAAAGGAGATCAAGATCAAGGTGGTCCATATGGGAAAGGAGGAAGTAAAATTATCCCTATTTGCAGATGATATGATAGTGTGCCTAAGTGACTCCCAAAGTTCTACAAGAAACAGCTGATAAACACCTTCAGCAAACTGAGTGGATACAAAATTAACTTTAAAAGTCAGCAGCCTTTCTGTATACAAGTAACAATTGTGCTGAGAAAGAAATTTGAGGACTACACCCTTCACAATAGTCACAAGCAATATCAAGTATCTAGGAGTAACTCTAACCAAGAAAGTGAACATGAAAGTCTTGTTTGGAAAAAACTTCAAATCTCTGAAGAAGGAGATCAAAGCAGACATCAGAAGATGGAAAGATCTCACTTGTTCATGGATCTGGAGAATTAACATAGTAAAAATGGCCATCTTACCAAAAGCAAGTTACAGATTCAATGCAATCCCTATCAAAATACTTACATAATACTTTTAAAAACAATGAATGATCAATTCTCAACTTCATATGGAAAAAAACAAAAAAACAAAAATAGTTAAAACAATCCTATATAATAAAAAATCCTTTGGAGGAATCTCCTTAGCTGATCTCAAGCTGTACTATAAAGCAACAGTAACAGCAATTGGCTGGTTGATCAAAGGAATTGAATCAAAGACCCAGAAATAAATACACACACCTATGGACACTTGATTTTTGATAAAGAAGCAAAATCTATTCAATGGGAAAAGGATAGTATAATCAATAAATGGTGCTGGTTTAACTGGATGTCTACATGTAGAAAAACGTAAGTAGATCCATATTCACCACCATACACAAATTCAACTCTAAGTGAATTAAAGACCTCAACATAAAACCAGAGACACTAAGTCAGTTAGAAGAAAAAGTGGAGAAATCCTGGAACTCACCGGCACAGGAGACAACTTCCTGAACAGAACATCAACAGCCCAGCCAGGCTCTAAGACCAACAATTAATAAATGGGACCTCATGGTGCTTAGAACTTTCTATAAGGCAGAAGACACCATCAACCAAAGTGACAACCTACAGATTGGGAAAAAATCTTCACCAACTCTACATCTGACAAAGGACTAATATCCAAAATATATAAAGAACTCAAGAAATTAAACATCACCAAATAAAATAACCCAATTAAGAATTGGTGCTCAGAACTAGAGAATTATCAACAGTGGAACATTGAATGGTTGAGAAACACTTAAAGAAATGCTCAATGCCCTTAGTCATCAGAGAAATGCAAATCAAAACAACTCTGAGATTCCCTTCTTATACCCATCAGAATGGCTAAGATAAAAAACTGAAGTGAGAGCACATGCTGGCAAGGATGTGGAGAAAGAGGAACACTCTTTCATTGCTGGTGGGAGTGCAAACTTGTAAAACCAGTTTGGAAAACAATCTGGTGCTTCCTCAGAAAATTGGGTATAAGTCTACTTCAAGACCCAGCTATTCTATTCCTTGAAATATACCCAAAATATGCTCCACCACACAACAAGGACATAAGCGCAACCATTATCAATAGCAGCCTTATTTGTAATAGCCAGAATCTGGAAACAACTAAGATGTCCCTCAGTCAAAGAATGATAAAGAAACTGTGGTCAGCTATTAAAAACAAGGAAATCCTGAAATTTGTGGGCAAATGGATGGAGCTATAAATGATTATCCTGAGTGAGTTAATCCCAACCCAGAACAATACACATGGTATATACTCACTTGTAATTGGACACTAGCCCAAAAGGGATGTCCCTGAAAAATCTTCACTTAGTAGGAGATTGGGATAGATGTTGGGACTTCCTATTGATATTCCAGGTGAGAGAGGAATGTGAGAATGGGGAAAAAGAAGGATCCAGAGGGTCCTAGAACCCTACAAGGAGACCATCAAGGCTGGAAGACCTGGACCTAGGGGTGTCTGCTCAAACTACTGCACCAACCAAGGAGAATGCTTGCAGTAAACCTATAACCTCTGTTCAGATCCAGCCAATAGACAGCATATTCCCCACAGTTGCTTGAAGAGTTGGGGCTGACTCTGACCTGAACTCTGGTGGCCCATATTTGACCACTTTCACTTGGCAGGCAGGCCTGGCAGCACTCAGGGAAAGGATTAGCAGGCTACCAGGATGAGACCTGATAGACTGTGGTCATATGGTAGGGGAGAAGATCCCGTTCTGTCACAGACCTAAAGGAGGGGAATAGGGTGAAAGAGGGAGTTGCGGGGAACTGGAAGATACAAGTAAAGGGATAACAATTGAGATATAATTTGAATAAATTACTTAAAAAATTGAAAAACATTCTTGTATATGGTTCAATAAAATAAGCATGTTTGTTGGTCTTTTTAATATCTGACATGGTTGCTTTATATAATAAAACAATGCATGATTTATTTACTTTGGAAAAATATTTTAAAATTTTTCGTGTTATTTACTGAGATATATACACTTCAATGTATCTTATTTTCAAAAGTCAATATTCTAATATAAGTCTTGATTTCTTTGGTTCTATAGAATCCTGACTATTCAAAGAAAAATAAAAGTTGTAACGCAAAAATTCAATTTTAGGGTAATTAGGAACTCTGCATATTTCAGCTTTTCATGCATAGAAAGTTGTGACTATGGCAATTACACTAAGTCAGATCCAGTTATGAGTTCTAAAGCCTGAAAACATTTGTATTTTCATCAAAACACACTTTTGCACAGTCATAAAAACTTCTTAATAATAGTATTTGAATAATAATAATTTGGCATTACAGAAAATAAAAACACAACTTCTGTAAAACTCTGATAATTTAGAGCAAACCAGAACTTTATAAATCAGAATTTATTTTCACCATATAAATTGTGGAAATATTTCCTGACAAATTAAATGCTGACTTACAAATACAACCAATAGAAGAATATAACAGGAATGGATCGTTATTCTAGCTTTGTATCTTTCATTGTACTTTGCCACCCAAATGTTTGAAAATTGTTCTTGGAACTTGAAAATAGGCAAAACAATGCATCCCAGAATGCAATTAATTCAGCCATGATTTAATTCTGATTCAGATGATCTTTCCTAATATCAGATTCTAATTCTGATATATATAGTAGAAGGAAAATAAATGCCTTAACATCTGTTTTTATACATGAAGTAACTAAAACAGGTGCTTTAAAAAACATTTCCACCAAGTCACAGTGAACTAGAAATTATCCTCTTAAACTTATATTCTTGAGATATTTAATATTTTCTAAAATTTCCTTTTAAAGTTTTTGTTTCCATTTTAAATCTTAAATTGATGGTTCAAAATATCATGAGGAAATTTTGTGTACATGTGGCCAGTGTCCATCTATGTGACATGATATACTTGTAAATATCAGGGCCAAAAACAGAAGTCTGGAAATGGTGACTGTCTCTTCACCCTACCCTTCTTTCCTCCCTGGCTTTGGAATGAACAAGCACAACTCAGTGAAATGTTACTGTCTCTGTGAAAATGGATTCTTTCCTCTCACCTCCTTCCTTAAGAATGCAAATTGCTAACTTTTCAGGAGACACCTTAAACATAAGTTAGAACCAACCAAAGCTGTTGCTCTATTTTCTTCCAAAGGACGGTAAAGGCAGCACAGACTACGGGGGAGGTCATTGTATTTATCCTTCACTGGAAACTGGTTGGCTCATAAGAGAACTTGTCACCATTATAATATGGTGTGGACATGAGTGAGAATCCCAGTGCGTCAGACACTCTGCTCCTGACACAAGATTACATAGAAGATAGTTCTCCCCCTCCATCTGTCTACACTTTATTTTTATTAGTAGAAAAATTAATATTCATTAAAAATTTCTTGAAGCAGCATGGTCCAGGTATATTATGATTCCTTTAAACATACTTTATTGGATGGTATAGGTATGGTTACTATAGCAGTTTGTTGGCAGTTAAAATGTGTTTGCGTATGTCCTAGCTATAATTCATTATTGATTGGCATATATTAAAAACAGCAATTTTCGCATGTTTATGCATTTAACAAGGGATGCCTAGCTTGAAGTAAAAATCTTGGGTTTGAATTCCCCCAATTAATCTGGAAAAAATGTGGGCTAAATATTTCTTCCTACCATTAATACATATTAACACACGAGTTTGTTTTTGAAATTTAAGCATTCACTGACAGGGTGATCCTTAGTTAAAGCAAAATTACTTGATTAAAAGATATGTTGAAAAATTATTAGTTTACTAAAAATGTGCTTCTGTGGGTTGGTGAGGGTCTGCCTTTTTCCGCATGAAGGAGCAGGGAGGGGAAAATGGGGGAGGGTCATGATCAAGATGTAGAGTGAATAACCGAACAAACAAAATGAGCTCCCCATTCTCCAAGGTGATATTTCCTGCTGCACCCCATCCTATGCTAGGGCACGTGTCTTCTTCATCTTAGTTAAATTTGCTAGCAGCAGGTCTGCCAGTACTCCACTAGTCTTTCCAATTTATAAAGAGTGAACTTTTGTGCCTCGGCTTTTGCGCTTCACAATGACACTGCTTGTTTTGGCAGTATTTGTTGAAAACTGTCCTGCTTGCACACTAGCCACAGTTATCCCCTGTAATTGTAGGTTATATCAAAGATTCCCTTCAAATCAAGGAGAGGGAAGAGGCCCTCACCTGAGCTGCTTGGTTTGTGTTTTGATGGCTCAGTTTTGGAAGCCAGCAACTGGAATGCTTTTGCCAGATTAGTCTGCAATTATGACTATCTGCTACAAGTTGCCCTGCCAATTTAAGAGGAGTCGGCTGTAGGTTGGGCCTGGATCTGAAGCCTTTCTTTAATTCACTAGTAACACAATGACTTGTGGTTTTTGTAAACCTTGGAACCTTTATATCTTTGACTAGCCAGTAACAGAATATATGGTGTTTTAGTAAATGGTATAATTGTGTGCTGTGTAAATAAAAGATGTTAAATAACACCAAAAAATAAAATAAATACCAATAAAATTAAATACCAAAATAAATTTTTAAAAAAGCAAAAGAAAAGAAAAAATAAATTATCTTCTAGTGCTTTATGGAAGATGATTTACCAAGGCACAGTTACAAATGCGAAGTCTTGAGACACTGCTACAGCAAACACATTGGCCTCAATTGTGTATGTTTATGCTCTGTAAACCACAGCAGAAAGTCAGTTTACTTTGAGAAGTGGCTTCTTAACAGGAATCCAGCTTTCCATAATCCCTTAAGACTCACTATTGTGTCTTTGCAGTTTAAGTATTCTTGTAGCATCACTTCCACTGCAATAAAAGCAGAGCAGTGGAAATCCCCTCATGAGGCCAGTAAGAAAGAAGCACTTAGGTTCTTGTTTTCTTTTTAAGTGATGGAGAGGAATGAGCATAAACTGATTTTAAATCCAGTTCCTTATTTATATGTAGGAGATTAAATTAGTTCAATCATTTCATCAAATATTATGGTTTAAAAACAAATGCAGGTAACCTGTAAGTAATTTAATGAATTTAAAAAAAAAAAACTATTACAAAGCCTGGTACACAGTAGCAATGCAACAATTTGTTGCTTTTCTCACTTCCCAGGCTAGCTACCTGAATATTTCTCTCTCCTGTTTATGACACTAGAGACTTGTAATGAAGCAAGTGATCCCATGAAAGCATATAAACTCTAAATCCCAGTTATGTTGCCTAGAAATTAGTTTTACTAACTTAAATCATTTTATTCATTCAGTGCATTAATTAAGCCCAATATCTTCATGCATCTCAGATGCCTTTGACACATGTGCTTCCTCTGTTTCTCCAATTGTTACAGTTATGCATTTTGCATTTATTGATCACCAACTCTGAGCCCAATCTTGTATTAGATACCGAAGTTAAAAAGAACAATGACTAAAACAGGCACAGTTATATCGAGTACTACAAACAGATATTGGTAAAGTGTCAACAATTCTGTATCCAAAATAAGTGGTAACACTTTCCCAGAAGTGTTACATTCATTAGAAAACAGTTTCTACAACACGCTCAGATATCTGCCCAATATTTTTCTTCTGCATTTTTAATTGAAGTTTTCCACTTCCCAAATGCATTTAAGTGATTTTAGAAAGATGCCTCTTTCTTGTCTAATGAATAAAAGCTTTCATATATTATTTATACTTTTGAAAAAGTTTTTCCTAGCATGAAATTGAGTCACACAGTATAAAATATAGTGATAATTAAAAACTTCCATTAAGAAGTCACTAGAAGATAAAAGCAAATTATACAAACTTGAATCATAAACAGCAAATCACTGGGTGCCTCAGTTTTCTATATGGTACTTTGTTTAGCTATGACTAGAAATTGACTAGAAGCAAGTACCTCTATTTTGATTTATATGCATGTTAGAGCCTGGCTCCTTTATCATCTCTCATACTCCTGGTTGCCAAGTCCTCCTTGTTTGGTTCCTCTATTGTTATATATTAGCAGTATAAAGAATTATATAACTTTTGCAGCTTCCAAATTACTGCTAAGGAAGCCATCTTTACCCTAAATGGTATCTTGCTGTTCCTCCTGAGTGCTTCAAAGAGCATTTTCCTCTTTCCTTTAGGGGCTTTAGAAGCAAAATGCATCTCCATTATGAAGGATTGACTCTGGAAAGAAATGTGCAACCCTGTATATTTTTACTGGGTTCTCAATTAGTTTAATTTAGAACTGAAATGTGCTTTCCGACTGAGATATCATAAAACTGGAAGGACAACATAAGCAGGGCAGTTCAAGTGCTAGCTTTTGATTGCATCTCTGCTCTCTAATAGTGCTATCCAAAACAGCTTCCAGGAAGACATTCCAGAGACTGAAAGTCCGTAATTGTGATACATTTTAAATGAAATATTTTTGTGCAATTTGCATTTCAACATGTCATTGATGATAATTAATTCAGTTACTTTCTGTACTGTAGCAAACTCACCATTTAGAATCTAAAGAAAAAATGGCACTGATATATTAATAACCTATGACAATGCCTTAAGGATATAAATTAATGAATTTCAGCCCAGCATGCTTTTTCAACTATCCGATTGAGAGTTTTTCCAAGTCTAAACATGAAGAGCTTGTCATGTGAACATCAAAAAAGAAAGCCAGAGAAAGAGCAAAGATTGCCGAATCACTTTAGCTTGACTTTATGAATTTATGAAATATTCTGTTAGCATTTTAAGAGAACTTAGGTTTACTCACATAGTTCATGAAAATCTGTATGGAAAGAAAGACACATAACAAGATTTTTAACATTAACCGGTAGAACTAGGTAAATGAAAAGTGAACAGAAATAACCAAGGCCTTCCAGGAACAAGAGATCTTAAAAAGCTTTAGGATGGATGTCTGATCCTGAAATTAATACCATTTGATACTCTGTTCCAGTCTGCACACTCTGCTGAAGACCTCATTACATCCCAACTAATGAAAATAATGAATATGAAAATGACATTATAATGTTTCCCTCATTAAGTGTACATACCCATATATATGTGTGTGTGCATTATATATATATATTGGAAATACAGAAATTTTGTAAATGTTACATTATTAGTGATTTAGCTATTTGTACTTGGCAATCTTGAAGTAAACATATTTCCTATCTTGTTGAGTCTAAAATTCTGAATGAACATCAATTTCTATCATATCATATCTCATATCTATTAACTTAAAGCATCTATATAGATATAAAAATATCTTAACCACTAACCAACTAAGCTTAATTGTAAGATTAAACTATCTGGTCTTCAAGACCATCAGAGACTTGAGAAGGAATAAAACTTAATTACCTGAATGAACCAGAAGTGCAGTTTAGCAGCTTCCAAATTGAAAAATAACTGAGACAGTTTCCTGCCTGAACAGTCAGTCACCCAGAACTCTCTATAACATTGGAGCATCATCTTCAGCCTTCTAGCCCAGTATATCTGACCAACATATTTGCAAGACAGGAACTATTGAGGACTTGTTTACCCTGTCTTGGCAGAGTTTGGCCATTGACTCTAGTTTGGATGAAGGTATCTACCCTTTTGCCCATTTTTAGGCAGAATTCTGTCTGTGGCAGAAATGAGGACATTTTGCCCAGTGGCTTGCTTGCCACATTTGAAGCTAACTCCGTAAGGAGGTTCTTTGATGCTCATCATCATCTTTGATGTAGGCTGGGAGTTGCCAGGATTTGTCTTGTTGTCAAATAATCTTTAGAATAATAAAAATACCTTTAAGTGCCATATTCTGTTGGTCCCTGAGGCTTTTGAAGACCTTATTTAGCTATTTCACCTAATATATCTAAAAATCATATCTATTTATTAAACCTAGGATATATAATCTTGTGATTAAAAATAGACTAGTATTTGATATGGCCATGATTTGTTCAGCAATTAGGTTTTATTACTTAAATATCCTCAATATCCTGCAGCACCACTTTCAAGGTTGGAATTAAACCTTGTGTTATGATTGAGTTGGATAGGAGCAATACCTCATATTAGAGTACATATAATGTGTGTGCAGAATAATCTTATATTTGAATTCTATATCCTTGAGACTATTTTAAAAACAAGCAGATAAGTAATTTCAATGGGTAGAGGGAGCTACAAAGAAAATAAAAAGTTTTATGTGATTGGATAGAACTGTAGAAGCTTATGGCACAGAGAACCCGAGAGAGGCCCTGGGCAGCTGATGTTTCTCATGAAAGAAGAGACAGGATGCAAATATGGATATATATTAATATATAAATATATTGTTATTCCATGTATATATGTAAATTACATGCATATATATAAACAAGAGTAAAAAAAGAGGCTGAGAGAGGGCACGTATAAATGTAGTTTAATCAAATCATAATCTCAAAAAATAAAATAAGTAAATGAAAGTTGAATATATTTTGGATATAGAAAATAAAAATAATAGTGAATAATCTTGTCATGAGAAATGTAGGGAGAGCTGCTGAAAGTACTCCAAGTGAGATTAGAGATTAGTAAATCTCAGAAAGAGAAGACTATATCCCCCTATGTCTTACCTATACTGCTGTAAATATAGGGAAAAGTTACAAGCATTCAAGTAGGCACAGAGTGCAATCTTACCTATATCCTTTGTTCTCCAGACACTAACTGAGGAGAAAGAAATAGGAAGCTTGCTCTAGGAGATTCTCATATTCAACTAGACAAGATGATGGAAACATTTTTATAGGGGAAAGAATGTGGATAGATATATTTTATAGATTTTAATGCATACCTGACAAGGTCAGCTCAGGACCTACATGATGGAAAAGAAGAAAATGTGTTGGCAGACCTTTCTT
Source organism: Acomys russatus (assembly GCF_903995435.1). Classification (NCBI taxonomy): domain Eukaryota; kingdom Metazoa; phylum Chordata; class Mammalia; order Rodentia; family Muridae; genus Acomys; species Acomys russatus. The sequence goes on along the minus strand of NC_067150.1, from coordinate 1,534,253 downwards.
CCTTTTTACAACAATGGAGTAAAAGAAGAATTGGCCTAGGAGATGAAGAGTTCTATGTACCCACCTACCAATCTGAGGGTTTGGTCCCAAATAGATAACCAAACGAGGTGTCAAGTAAACTATTAATATTTAAATCTGACCCTCGTATGGGAGAAAAGAACAATTTGCTGGTTATTAACTTTTGGAAACTTATGTGGGGCTTAAAAATAAATCAATGAAGTTGTCTAAAAAATGAAAAGGTATGTATGATAGCATGCTGTTTTGTGTTAAAAAAAAAAAAAAACAAATCTCATTAGATAGGTACATGAAAGCAAAGACAACTAAATGTCACCTTTTAAATTAAATGGAATTCAGGAGGGAATATAGGGGGTCTAAAAGGAGACTATGTTCGAAGATAATGGTGAACTCTGGCATGCCAACCTCTCACCTACATTCCCTTTGCTCAAGTTCCTAATGCTGTGCCTTGTAGAAATTCTTAGTTTCTACGTTACTGTTGTGTCCCAGTTTCAAATCTTGTCACCTCAACGTATTCTCTGAATCTTTCAGTTCATTGTTTTTAATCTTCAGTTTATTGTGTGACTTTTTTTTCAAACTTTTTTATTTAGGAACTTTTTATTGTTTAGGGTTTGTTTTTTATTTTCTTCAATAGTTTTATATATGTATATTATGGTTCTGGGTTATGTTTTTCCCCCAAGAGGTGTCTCACTCTGTAACTCAAGCTGGCCTCAAACTTGCGATTCTCCTGCCTCAGTTTACTAGTGCTATAATTACAGAAGTGTACCATCAAAACAAGCTTTTTCATAATGTTTTCTTTAATGATTTTTGTGTGTTTATGTGTATGTGCGTGCACATACGGGTTGCTTATGTGTGTCTGTATACCACATGCCCATACTATGAGCCCATTTCCGAAACAATATGCTGTAATTCAGCCATTTGTATGCAAGCATTTGATTAGTATGTTTAGAATCTATGAAACAGCTTTCAATGTTATTTCAATAAAATTAAAAATGCAGGCAGAGACCTCACACGAAATATCACTATATGCTTGTGGTCTTTTAAACAACATTATTACATGAACAACAATTTGTGCAGACCTAAAAAAGGGGCTCATGGACCTCTGAGAGAAAATTCTCAGATGTGGATCTGCAGAATATTTATTTATAGCATTGGAACTGCTGGCATTTCACTCTCCGGAATGTCCTCTTTAATTTCATCCAGGTTTCGTGCTTCACTCTCATTTTGAAACGATTTACTCCCACATTCCTAGCTTCAGGCATGCCTGTCTTTGAACGTTCTTCCTGAATCTTCACTTCATCATCACTTCTTCCCACTTTGTACAGTGAATCTGCTTTCTCGTTTCTTATTTTCCCTTGCCTCACATTTGCATATGCAGTTCCCTACTTGAAGATTGACACTTTAAGCTCAACATATTCACAAAAGCACCTATTGCTTTCCTTATGAAGCTATACTTCTCCCATTATACTCAAACAAAATATTTGTAAGCTTTCTATCACCCAAGGTCCGGTGATAGCTGTATGTACATTCACTCAAAAAAAAAAAAAAAAAAAAAAAAAAAAAAAAGCAACAAAAAAAAAAAAAAAAAAAACATGATGCAACGTTTCTTCTTGTATTCACTCATCCTATCAATTTTCCACTGAGTTCTCTTGCCCAACTCCTAAGTATGTCCCAAGAACAATCTCTGCACTGTACTGATTATATTTTTCTATGCTTCATAATTTCCTTTGTCTATTTCTGTGTTGGCTTTATGTCTCTAGGCATGAGTTCACATCTTTATCTGGCCCTCAGACTGTGAGCTCCTTCTTGGGAAAATATTATACTCACTGAAATTTATTTAAAACATTTTACAGTGATGGAAACAAACCAGGCAGTAAATAAGCATATGTTGGATAAAAAATGAGTGGGGTGTCAAGGCCACTTTCTGTGTAATACCTTCTTCCACCATAGGGAGGAAAGCTGTTCTCACTACCTTGTGAATGCTTCCCTAAACCAAGAAATCATTATGTCTATTCTGAGAAATGTAAACCTTGATTATTCATGTTCAACTACTCCCCATACTTTTGTCTTCTTTATTTCCTCTCTTCTTGTTCCCCAGATCCTGGGAGATCACATGTCATATACTGCTCTGTTAATTCTGGATCTGCTTTCCAGTAGCACCGCAAGGTTTTATTAATTCCATCATTTTGACAGACTTTCCAGTTGTAGGCCCCACCTAAGATTATGTTGTTATACAGAAAATTTTAAAGAAGGATAAATAATTAATTTTAATAATTTTAATAGTAGAAAACAAAAAATTGGTACTGGAACCTTGTGGACTAGATTGAAAGAAAGGGAAACAGCATTTAAAATGCTAGCTAATTTTCTACAATCCAATCATAATCAATGATGCAATATACACAAATATCTTTATAAAAGAAATTGTAATTTTATCCTCTACCTTTATACTTATTTATTTTAAAATTTGAATTTATTGTTGTTATTATGCACAATTATTGATATTCTTTTGAGAATTTACAATGTGCATACTATTATACTTTGCCATATTTCCCATTCCTCCCACAAACATTCTTTAATTTCTTCTCTCTCCTATACACAGTTAAAACTAGATGCTTCAATTTTGCGAATTTTTTCTACCAACCACTTTTTGTGTCAACAAGAGTTACAAAGTTCATTCAATGCCTCTGAATTTCACAAGCAATAAGAAATATCAGGTTTTCAAAGCCAACAAAGGAAAAGAATAAACTCAGCTCTTGAGTTTCTAGCAACATTATTATGGCCACCAGGGAAAAGGGTAAAGAAAAAAGAGCACAAGGCATGTACTGTGTTTACACCAATGACTCCACACCAGAGAGGTAACAACACAAGTACAGGACCATTAATGCCTTGTAAGAATTGTTGTTTCTGGTGTAGGGACTTTTAGTTTGTGGTAATTACTATTAACATGAGGTGACCCTGTCATAACCATAGTAATGAATAAGATGTCTCAGCACTACTCTTGTAGTGATAGGAATACAAACATATTGTATGCTTATCTGCTTCTCTTCAGGCAGATGACTAATCTTTTTTCCATAAATATTATATGTAATACATTATATTTCTGTTAGCTAAGATAAATATACCCTGTCTCTGATATTAATAGGCAGATTTTTTTCTTTTTTTTCTTTTTTTTAAATTTTTTATTATTAATTCTTTTCTTGTTACATCTCAATCGTTATCCCATCCCTTGTGTCCTCCCATTCTTCTCTCCCTCCCCTTTTCCCCTTATTCCTCTTCCCTATGACTGTTCCTGAGGAGGATTACCTCCCCCTGTATATGCTCATAGGGTATCAAGTCTCTTCTTGGTAACCTGCTGTCCTTCCTCTGAGTGCCACCAGGTCTCCCCCTCCAGGGGACATGGTCAAAAGTGAGGCACCAGAGTACGTGAGAAAGTCATACCCCACTCTCCACTCAACTTTGGAGAATGTTCTGACCATTGGCTAGATCTGGGTAGGGGTTTAAAGTTTACCACCTGTATTGTCCTTGGCTGGTGCCTTAGTTTGAGCAGGACCCCTGGGCCCAAATCTGCCTATCATAATGTTCTACTTGTAGGTTTCTAAGACCCTCTGGATCCTTCTACTTTGCCATTCTCCCATGCTTCTCTCATCTAGAGTCCCCATTCTTCTACTGAGGGACACTTAGGCTGTTTCTATGATCTGGCTATTGTGAATAAGGCTGCTATGAACATGGTTGAGCAAATCTTCTTCTTGTGTGCTGCAGCATCTTCTGGGTATATTCCAAGGAGTGGATTAGCTGGGTCTTGAGGAAGCCCTATTCAGTTTTCTGAGATAGTACCAGATAGATTTCCAAAGTGGTTGTACTAGTTTGCATTCCCACCAACAATGAAGGAGTGTTCCTCTCTCCCCACATCCTCGCCAGCATGTGATGTTGCTTGAGTTTTGATCTTAGCCATTCTGATGGGTGTAAGATGGAATCTCAGAGTTGTTTTGATTTGCATTTCCCTGATGACTAAGGAGGTTGAGCATTTCTTTAAGTGTTTCTCAGCCATTTGATATTCCTCTGTTGAGAATTCCCTGTTTAGTTCCAAGCCCCATTTCTCAAATGAGTTATTTGGTTTGGTGGTGTTTAGCTTCTTGAGTTCTTTATATATTTTGGATATTAGGCTTTTCTCAGATGTAGGGTTGGTGAAGATCTTTTCCCAGTCTGTAGGCTGTCGCTTTGTTCTCTTGACAGTGTCTCCAGCCTTACAGAAGTTGCTCAGCCTCATGAGGTCCCATTTAATTGTTGACATTAAGGCCTGGGCCATTGGCGTTCTGTTAAGGAAGTTCTTTACTATGCCAATATGTTCCAGGCTCTTCCCCACTTTTTCCTCTAAGTGACTTAGTGTCACTGGTTTTATGTTGAGTACTTTAATCCACTTGGATTTGAGTTTTGTGCAAGGTGACAAATATGGGTCCAGTTGCATTTTTTTTACACATAGACCTCCAGTTAGACCAGCATCATTTGTTGAAGATGTTATTCTTTTTCCATTGAATCGATTTGGCTTCTTTGTCGAAAATCAAGTGACCATATGTGTGTGGATTCATATCTGGGTCTTCGATTCGATTCCACTGATCAACCAGCCTGTTGCTGTACCAGTACCAAGCTGTTTTAATTACTATTGCTTTATAGTACAGTTTGAAATCAGGTATGGAGATTCCTCCAGACCACCTTTTATTGTACAAGATTGTTTTAGCTATTCTGGGCTTTTTGTTTTTCCATATGAAGTTCAGAATTGAACTTTCAATGTCTTTAAAAAATTGTGTAGGTATTTTGATAGGGATTGCATTGAATCTGTAGATTGCTTTTGGTAGGGTGACCATTTTTACTATGTTAATTCTTCCGATCCATGAGCAAGGAAGATCATTCCATCTTCTCATGTCATCTTCAATCTTTTTCTTCAGAGTTTTGAAATTTTTTCAAACAAGTCCTTCACTTGCTTAGTTAGAGTGACTCCTAGATATTTTATATTGCTTGTGGCTAATGTGAGGGGTGTGGCTTTCCTAATTTCTTCCTCTGCAAGCTTGTCATTTGTGTGTAGGAATGCTACAGACTTTTTTGAGTTAATTTTGTATCCAGCTAATTTGCTGAAGGTGTTTATCAGCTGTAGGAGTTCTCTGGTGGAATTTTGAGGGTCACTTATGTACACTATCATATCATCTGCAAACAGGGATAATTTACTTTCTTCTTTCCCATTTGGATACCCTTGATCTCCTTTTGTTGTCTTATTGCTCTGGCTAGAACTTCGGGTACTATATTGAAGAGATATGGAGAGGATGGGCAGCCTTGCCTTGTTCCCGATTTTAGAGGAATTTCCTTGAGTATCTCACCATTTACTTTGATTTTGGCTATTGGCTTGCTGTATATAGCCTTTATTATGTTGAGGAAAGTGCCTTGTATCCCTGATCTCTCTAAAACTTTAAACATGAATGGGTGTTGGATTTTATCAAATGCTTTCTCTGCATCTAAAGAGATGATCATGTGGTTTTTTATTTTCAGTTTGTTTATATGGTGGATTACATTGATGGATTTCCATATATTAAACCATCCCTGCATGCCTGGTATAAAGCCTACTTGGTCATGATGAATGAAATCTTTGATGTGTTCTTGTATTCATTTTGCAAGTATTTTATTTAGTATTTTTGCATCGATGTTGGTCTGAAATTCTCTTCCTTTGTTGAGTCTTTGTGAGGTTTAGGTATCAATGAGACTATGGCCTCATAGAATGAATTTGGTAATTTTCCATCCATTTCTATCTTGAGAATAGTTTCTGGGCCTTGGAGACTGATATCTTCTCTTTCTTCAATGTCTATTATCCTCAGATTTCTTCTTTTCATGGTGTCCTTGATTTCTTGGATGTTTTGTGTCAGGAGTTTTACAGACTTCGCATTTTCCTTAATGGTTGCTTCAAGATCTGTGATTGTATCTTCTAGGCCTGAGATTCGTTCTTCCATCTCTTGGATTCTGTTAGAAAAGCTCACCTCTGTGTTGCTCGCCTTCTTCTCTGAGGTCTCACGTTCTCATTTTCTTCTGTCTGTGTGTTTATCATTGAATCCATTTTCATCTTCAGATCTTGAACTGATTTTTTTATTTCTGAAATATTTAGTAAATTATTCAAATTCCATATGAGTTTTCTGAAAGAAATAATTGCATGCTAGGTGGTGGTGGTGCACACCTAAAATTACTATGGAGCATTTTCTTTCTGCCAAAGGGACTTATTTAAATGACCACAGTAAGAACTCTACTACAACTGAAACAAGGATGTGAACTACCTATAAGGTAGTGACAAATTGCCACCAACTTAAGATGATAGAAGTGGGTGAACGAGAATGCAAAAAGTTTAAACTTACTAAACATGTGTGCAACTGTAACACTGGAAAAGGAGAACATGGGAGACTAGAGTTATATGCATTAGTTCCAGG